>NC_041380.1:603498103-603514120 GCF_002162155.2 Triticum dicoccoides | reverse complement strand
AAACAAAAACCCCAGCCACAGAAATGCTGACACGTGGATGCCTATTGGTCCCGGTTGGTGGCCAACCAGGACCAAAGGCCCTCCTGCCTGGGCTCAGCGACAGGCCACGTGGAGGCCCATCTGTCCCGGTTCTGGATTGAACCGGGACTAAAGGGTCAGGGCATTAGTATCGAACCTTTAGTCCCGGTTCATGAACCGGGACTAAAGGCCCTCACCAACCGGGACTGTAGGCCCTTTTTCTACTAGTGGGAAATGATATATTCCGGACGTCCTAAAAGTATTATGGATGTGTCAATTGGGTCCTAGGTGTCATGAAGATCAAAGACACAGCGGTGGTGTAGTGCGGGGAGGCCGGAGAGCGACGTGGATGCAAAGAACCATGGATTGGAATACATAGTTTTGTCAGGAGTGATCTTGAAACATATGGCTTATGTGGCATTAGTTAAGGTGCCACGTAGACACGTTAGTCCCTGGTAGAACCCGCGATGAACCATTTATCCACATTTAGAATTCAGATATGCATTTTTATATGGAGGCCGCCAAAGCAAAATTCATTCAAATTTTTATATTAAAAAAACTAAAAATAAATACAGGTATACATGAAGGCATAATGCACAAGTGTGTAAATTTCCAGGAAGAAATATATTAAAATGAGGGTTGTGTAAAAAAGGGGCTTTTTAACACATGATAGTATTCATCCTTTCAAACCATGAATTTGTCTTTTTTTGTACGGTCGCATTTCGTCCTGAAATTTTACATACATACACCTCACATCCTTGTTTACTTGTGCAATTTGTTTCAGGTTTTTTTTGAAATTTAAAATTTGAATTTCATTTTTTTCAAAACATCGGCCTCCATGGTGGCCGAGATCCAAAATGCCCTCTAGAGATTGGCACATCACAAGAAGCTCGCGATTAAGCCCAAATGTCGGTCAAAGCAAGCGTGTGATCAGTCGTTGGGGAGCGCCGATTTTCCAACCGTCCACTGCTCACCAGATGAGCGCCATATGGACAGTAAGACCGATCATGTGGGAAAGAAGAGAGGTGGAGTTTTTTCATTTCTGTTTTGAAATTTTGGAAAGAACACACCCCATTGATACGTCACAAACGTATCTATCATTTTTGTTATGTTCGTGCTACTGTTATACCATTTTTATATGTCATGACACATTTTCATACAATTTTATTGGACTAACAATAGTATTCTAGTGCCCAACGATAGTTGTTGTTTTCTGCTTCGTTTTGGACTTTGCAGAAAATTAACTTTTCGGGTACAAAGAAGAAAGAAAAATACACCACAAAGATTCAACACAAGACGATACCAAGGGTGTAAGAAGCAGCAGGGGGAGACATATGAGCCCCATGCTGTCAACCCCCTAGCCGCACCATGAGGCTATGTGACCCTCTAGGGCTCCACACCACTGTCTCTCACTTCCGGTGCCTCTATATAGACATAAAAAACAAAAAGGTTTATCAAGTTTTTTTTCTGCTGCCTGTACCACGTGTTCCGAGGCGATCCAATCTAAAGACCGTTTTTCTACTCTGCCAGAGGGGGAAATCACCGCCAGAGCTATGTGGCATCCTCTCTCCCTTATTATTCAATACAAAGATCACATGAGCCGCCCTATGTGATTTGTGGTCTATTTTATATAATTTTTTATGTGTTTTTTGTGGTGTGATGATTGTCACTTTATGACCAGATTATATATGGGTCTTTCTTTTGATTCTTTATGAGTTCTTTGTTGCTGATTTATAGACATATATGATCTCAGATCTATTAGTATCATGATAACCCACAAGTGTCAGGGATCTATTGTAGCCTTTTTAACAAGAGTGTCGAACACAACGGGGTGTTAAAGTTAGGATTTGTATTCTCTAAGGTTCTACCAACCATTGATACAACCATACATACACATAATGTTTTCTTTACATAGGAACAAAAAGTAAAACTACTTTGCGGATATAAAGGGGATAGCTTGCAAGAAGATAAAGAACTTACAAATAAAAGTAGTTGCTTCAAAGTGAAGTAACAAGAAAGTAAAAGATAGCGAGTTTGGAGTAGCAATGATAGGATATGCGGAATTGTCCACGGGAAATTGGCTACGATAATAGACCGATAATCATTATTACAACTCAATTGTGAGAGAGGCATATGCTAACATGCAAGAAAATTTATTGATAACATGTACTTATGATTGAAATCCCTAGAAAGCATGGGCAAATTCTATTAAGTTAAAACCAACCATATCATTAAGATCTGTTGGTCCCCTTTATCCCATATGCATCAACTTATACATTTAGGCTCGGTAATATCTATAGCTGGCCAAATGGGCCGGTTTTTTCGGGCTGGCCCGTGAGCACGCCGGCACGGCCCGCCTTGGGCCAGGCACGGCACGGGCTAAACAGGCTGGGCCAGGCACGCGGCACGCCCTGGGCCGTGCCTGGGCCTGGAGGCTAGGCACGCGGGCCGGCACGCCACAGCCCAATTAAGTTTTTTTTTTAAATTTTTTTATACATCTATATATGGCCCAACATGTAAAAATAGGCTAAAAACGCTCAGTGCGTCAAATAATAGGCTGAAAATATGCGGCCCACCGTGCTAAACGGGCCAACGTGCCGGCCCGTTTACTAACTGGGCCGTGCCTGGGCCTGGGGGCGCAGCACGCGGGTTGACACGGCACGGCCCGTATAGTAATCGTGCCCTGGCGGGCCGTGTCGGGCCAGGCACAATTACAATGGGCCGTGCCGTGCCGTGCCGGGCTGGCCCGTTTGGCGAGGTATGGTAATATCTATCACTCTCACGCTCTATGCATAGTTATCTCAACATACTACTAACCCTAAAGTGTGATCCATATACGTGCTCGCTCATATGATGGGCACCAAAGGACAACAACATATGAACAGACAACTCAATTCAATTATAATAGATCATCAACCACCATATAACAAAAAGGAACTACTCAAACATAACAGTAATGCAAGAAATAATTGGACAATTATTTGTAGCATCAAACACCATGTTTAAGTAGGGGACTACAAAGCTTTGTGGGAAAGTGGAATGTTGTATAGAGAGGGATGAACGCGATGGAGATGGTGGTGAAGTTGATGTAGATGATGGGGACAATGGCGGGATGACGGTTCCCCCGACGAAACTCCGGCGCTGCCGGAAGAGAGGTGGAGAGAGGCCCCACCTACTTATTATCCTTGGCCTCTTCCCTAGGTGGGAAGATGTTTATCCCTCTGGTCCATGGTGTTTTGGCCCTCGTAGGGCGAGAGCCCATCCGAGGTTGGACCTTGGTGTTTTTCTGTTTTTTTTTTGGTTCACTGAAATCTAAGTCTTGTCCACCTTAAAATAGGCCACAGGAGTTCCATAAGGGATAAAATGGCACAACTTTGAAGGCGGTTTAAATACTTGAACATATCTTTGGATTTTATGCAATGAATAGATACTATAAGTAACATATTTTTGATAATACACAATCAATGGATGTGAACAAGGAATGAACTTGCCTCGTGATAGACAGGTAATATAATGCAACTTTGAGGCTTCTCAAAGCGGTTGAGCCTCGGGTTCTGAAACAAGCACATAGTCTGCTAAGGACTAACATTCACAAGTCAACCCTAATTTCTATCAACACGAATGATAAGTTGAAGCACACTGATTACGGGCATTTTTTGTTGTGCCGTGGGATCCATGCCTTTCAAGTACCTTGGTTTACCTCTAGGCACAACAAGACCCATAGTTAAGACCTGGTGCTCCTAGTTTGTTGTGTGGGGGTGTGGCATTACCTCCACCGTGTCAATGATGTCCTATGGAGGCAAGGGGTCTCAACTTGGTTATTACTTCCCTCACTATATATGCTCTGTGCACTAGCAAACTGCCTCCAAAAATCTTGGAGATTCTTGACATAATTAGGCACAAATGTATTTGGATTAAAAAATTAATCATGGGGACAAATGCAACTCGCTGACCGCCCGGGACATTTTTGTTAACTGTCATGACCGCGGGATGACTTGACTATGGACGACTGGAAACTTGTCATGAAGCTGAAGAAAATACTGAGCATACCACATAAAGCCGGTGTGACCCCGTCAGCTATAAGAGTCCCTCGAAGCCACCTTCTGGCCATGGTTCGGCATGGCAGCGTGATGCATATGGTTTTCCAGGGTGCGTAAAATTGACAAGGGTGTTATTCTTTTCGATATTGCGCCATTTCACTCGGGTTGCAGCTGACCAACTTTCCTGTTTTAGACAACATTTGGCCTTAGGTTGACTGCCCATAGAGAGTGCAACAATTTTGATGATACAATTTGTAATTTGATCGGAGTGCGCCTAACCTTAGACATGGATATACCGTGTAATAGTAATAGCAGCAGAATTCCCTTTCCTTGGAGACGCACATGTGATGTTGCCCACTTTCTTTTTTTCCATCGCATTTTGCTTGTCGTTGCACTGTTTAATAAAAGTGGTCCTGATTTAGCTGTTGAGGCTGTAGTCCATCGCCTAAAACACACTTTTGCACGACCCTTGTCAGTAGTGATTCATTGAAAAAAGTAGTGCTTACGGAAACTAGTGCTGGCTGCTGCTCGTATACATGATGTAGTGAAGCGGTTGATTCCTTTTTTAAATATATTCTAAATAAATATTCTAAATATATATAATTCAATCATTTCATTTGTTTTTCAACATTTGTTCACGTATTTGTTTTAAAATGTTCGGACCATTTAAAAAAATGTCAATGTTATGTAAATGTCAACATATTCAAAAATATGTCCATGATATTTTCTAATGAAGTTCATGAATACGTAAAAATGTGTTCATGTAATACATAGAAAAAGTTCCTATCATTACAAAAAATATGTTTCTGGACATTCAAAAAATGTTAATGTAATTTGAAATCAGTTCATTCATTTACTGTTCACAACATATAAAAATGGAATTACCAATAAAAATATTCGCAACAGTTAACACATGTTTGCACGTTAATAAAATGTTCATTACATTTTTTTTCAACGTATGCTTAATAAAAATTGTGTCTTTAAAATATTCAGTGTAAATTTCACAAATGTTCAACATGTATTTAGATAAATGTTCTAGCATGTATTTAGAAAATGTTCAACGTGTATCTAAAAATGTTCATTCCATATACGAAAATGTTCAGTGTGTATTTGAAAAAAAGATTGACATGTATTTTAAGAATTAAAATTGGGACAGCAAGAAAATTAAAAAGAAACTAAGTTAACAGATAAAGTAAAATCACAGAAAAAATATAACCTAAAACCTTTATAAACCAGCCGCAAGGTTCAGTTATGATCCTGAGAAACCCTCTCAAAACTGCTCGGTACATAGGCCTGGTCCAAGTCACAAATTGCTTGAGGCAAGCGTTGTTATGGTCTCACGATAAGCGAGAACGAATGCTATATATTGCTAACGTGAGATGTTTTACTATACTATAAGCCACCTACCGAACCGTTGTATAGGAAGCTTATTTAAGTTTTGCCCGGTGTTGGAAAGGTTTCAGATTTTTTTTTTCATTCTTGCCTATTCTTCTATGGTTCTCCCAGTTTATCTTTTGAACTTTTATTTTACGTATTTCTTTCTTTTTCAGTTTTATCCCTTCTCGTTTTTTATTATCCTTTGTTTTTTTTCAAATTTTATGGACAATTTTGAATTCATGAACATTCTTTGGATTAGTGAATATTTTTAAGTTCATGATCTTTTTAAAAATTTGTAAACAAAATTTCAAATTCGTGAATATAATTTATATTATGGACATTTCTAAGTTAGTGCAATTTCCAAAATTACTAAACATTTTCCAAATATTTGAACATTTTATTAAATTGGAAAATAGTTTTAAGATTATTGAATATTCTCCCAATTAGTAAACATTTTTAAATACAACAGGAAATTTTATTATTCGTGAATTTTGTAAAATCACAAACATTTTTCAAATGCATGAACACATTTTGAATTCACGAGCATTTAAAAAAATTAAAACCATGAATCTTGTTCAAATTCACAATCTTTTTTAAAATTCATGAACTTCATCGTGCCTAGTCCCTTCATTTCTTTTTACTCTGCGTATTAGTTTTGTCAACAGAATCCTAATACACGGATTAAAAAAGAAATGATCAGAGTACCCTACGGCAGCATCAAGCGAGACGGATGGTGATCCTAGGTACTGAATTGGCCCACCTGATTTGAGGGAGCACCTATATGACACATTAAGCGTCAGGTTGTCAGCCTCCCGCACAATAGTGAACCAGGAACGGTCATGTGTAGCGAACAATCGAACAAAAAAAAACCTGTGGTAAATGAGCGGCCAGTGTAGCAACCCCCGTTACTGTAGTGATCATATTTCTGCAGGAAGCAGGTTACTGTAGCACTTTTTTTAAGTGAATCTTTTTTGAAAATGCGAATAATTTTCCAATACTTTATGAAAATACAATTTTTTAAAATTTTGAACATATTTTGAAAACACATTTTTTAAGACAATAACTTTTTTTCAAACTTTTTATGTTTTCCTGGAAAGTGACTTTTGTTAAACTCGTGAACATTTTTAAAATTTGCAAATATGTTTTGAAATTTGCGATTATTATTGGAAATGTCAGTTTTTTTAAAGTTTGTCAACATTTTGAAACACATTAATGATCTTTCATATTTGTGAAATTTGGAAAACATAAAAGAAAACACGAAAAAACAGTTCAGGTACCTTCTAGAAAGTTCCCAAAACCAGTAAAAAAACACTCTGTGCGAACCAACGGCACTTTTACTTGCCTGTGCGTGCTTTGGCCGGCCCATATGCAGGGAGAGGCGCTCAGTTTTACTTTACTTTTTTTCACTTTGATAAATGTTCACAAATTCCAAATACGATTTTTTAGGATTTCAAAAAAAGTTCTGAGTTTTCAAAAAATCGCGAATTTATAGAAAACTTTCTAATTTATAAGAAATCCTCCAGTTTAAAAAAGATTCAGGACTTAAAAAAAACTCCTCACTAATTCAAAAAATGTTTATGAAATTCAAAAAAGAGTTCATGAGTTTAGAAAATATTCCCGATTTTTAAAAATGTTCATCAATTTCGTAACAATTATAACGAATTAAGAAGTCTTCAATTTCTTTTAAAAAATGTTAATGAATCTCAAAAAAACTGCTTGTGAGTTGGAAAATGTTGACGACTTCCAAAGAAACATTCCTGAGTTTGAAAAAAATGTTCATGAATTCACAAGTTGTTCTTGAATTGTAACATATTCCACAATTAAAAAAAATCATGAATTCACGATTTTGAAAATAGTCACTGTTTTTGTGTAAAATATTAGTGAATTCAATTATGTTCACGATTTCAAAAAGCATTCACGATATCAGGAATTTTTTGCGAATTTGGAAAAGTTTCACGAAATGGATAAGAGAAAGGAAATGAATGAAAAAAGATAAAAGAAAAAGGAAAGGAAGAGAAATATACATAGAAAAGAAGAGAAGAAACTAAAATGAAATAACTAGAAAAAAATGAAGAAATAAAACAGAAAAACCATGCATGGGAAAATTCTAGAACGGGTTTTAGAACTTTTCGCAAAACCAGAATAGGGAGTCTCCTGCCCAAGTCTAGGCCGGCCCAAGATGGAGCATAACAATGGCAGGGGTATGCGATTGGTCGTAGCGACCTGTGCAATAAATAGGAAGCACCCACTTTGACGCAATAAGCGTTTTCGCCGACGTGAGTCGCTCCGGGCAATACATATCACTTGTCCGAATGCACCAACAATTTCCCACCTCTTACTTTATGGATGATTACCTTCTAATTTTTTTCGTGCTACTGCTGAGCAGGCCACCATTGTGAAGGATGTTTTGAGCATGTATGGGACGTCTATGGGACAACTGACTAATCCGTCGAAGTGTTCCATCATTTTTCTCTGGGAATTGCCCTAGCATGGTCTCACAAGAGGTGAAGGATATTTTTTAAATTGCTCATAACGTTTTTGATCCTAAGTATATTGGTCTGCCAGTGTCTGAAGGCAAGATGCATAAAGGATGGTTTCAAACCGTACAATCTAGACTAAATAAGAGGCTAGTGAATTGGAGCGAGAGATACATGGTGTGGTCTAGCAAGGAGATTCTTACCAAATCAATAGCTCAGGTGATCCCTACTATGTGATGAGCGTCTTTAAACTCCCTTATTCAATATGTGATGGTCTTACCAAAATGACACGTTAGTACTCTGGTGGGGACTAGAGAAAGGTAGAAGGAAGATGGCATGCATGGCTTGCTTGGGATAAGCTTACCCTCCCAAAATAGAAAGGAGGCCTTGTATTCAGAGACTTGAGGATCTTCAACCAAGCTCTCTTGGCCAAGAAAGCATGACATTAATTGATAAACCAGATAGCATGTGTGCTTGTTTACTGAAAGCAAAATATTCTCCAATGGCAATTTGATTGACACGGTGTTTACAGGGGATGCTTCAATAATTTGGAAAAGCATAGAGCACGATCTGGTGTTGCTGAAAAAGTGTCTCATATGGAGAGTAGGTAATGGAAGTTCTATTCGTACACGCAGGGATCCCTGGATTCCCCGTGGACCTCCTCTTATTCCCATTACCCCAAAGCGGAATTACAGACTTAACAGAGTGTTAGACTTTCTTGGTATCAAAATCGCATGGAAGGCTGATTTGTTGAACTTGCATTTTTACCATGCTGATATGGTGTCAATAAGGCAGATTCGGGCTTCACCTTGACAGTAGGATGATTTCATTGCATGGTACCCTGACCCAAAAGGGTGTTTCTTAGTGCGTAATGCCTATAAGTTGGCTATGGAAGAGCATTGATAATGTTGTGGCGCCAGTGGCTTCGAGCTCCAACCTGGATGGTAACCGACGTGTTTTGGAAGGCTGCAGTGCCTCATCGCATGCATATGCTAGCATGGAAGGCTGTGTTCGGGGCTCTGGCCAGCACATCGTGTAAACAGGGACGCCACTTAGCTTGTATCGCCGTGTGACCTGCCCCATCTGTGGCAAGACGGATGGGGATGCGTTCCATGCCCTCGTCGCATGTGATAATGCGGCCGTTCTTTGGGATACTATGTCAGAGGTATGGTCTACACCGAAAAGGAGCAAGTTACATGCACAAGAGATGATTGGCTATTGAATTTGTTGGACCAACATGCGAGTGTACGGGATATGACCATTATGTTAATATGGAGGATTTGACACTTGCAGAATGAGATCTCGAATGGAAAAGACATTCCTCCGATCGAGACGTCTAAAATATTCCTGTGCAGCTATCTATGTTCTGTTGCAATGCAGCTGATCTTACAACAGAATAAACTATTAGAGGCAAATCCCCACTAGAGGGTGTGCTGCAGTGAGAGATGATCAAGTTAAGGTCTCTGAACCCACCATGGCAGTCGCCGCCGGCTGGCTTGCCTTTTCGATGGACGACTCATATGCAGCGGAGGATGGCTCAGCGGGAGCAGGTATGATCCTACGTAATAACATGGGCCCTGTCATTTCCTCGTCATGACAATTATTATTCTTTTGTAACAATATATGCTCTCGAGGCGGAAATTCAAGCTACAAGGATCAAAAAGTCTATGGCTATTCAATGGTCTAGTCTACCGGTCTTAGTGTAATCGGGCTCGGTGGTAGCCCTCACTACTATGACGGATGCCTCACTCGATAAATCACCCAATGAAGTCAAGGAGATCAAGGACTTTATGCTAGAGAGGGAGTTTAAATCCGTGAAGATCCTGCGATCACAAAACATGGTTTCACATTGTCTAGCTAATTATGCCCATACGGCTCGTAGCACCACGTGCTGGTTGCAACAACCTCCTCCCTTCATTCATAATCTTTTATTAGCGGACTGTAATCCTGTTATTTTGGAATAAAATTTCCTTTTACCATCCAAAAAACATATCATCGCCCATAATCCCCTAGCATTTGTAATTATATTTGCCCGAGGGGAGGCCTATTCTGTGTCTGATCGTTGATGGACCTGTAAGAGGTAACTATGGTGCTATCATTAGCGAGATTAACTCTTACTCAACTCAGTTTTAATGTAACTTTATTTTTGAGAGTCGCGATGTGAATGTGGAAGCTCATAGGTTAGCCAAGTTTTCTCCCTTGTTGGGTCTGGGACACCATGTCTGATTTGGCCAATCCCATAACCAGAATCATGTCCCATATTCTATGGTTTTTGATAAATAAAGCTTGGTTATACCCCTAAAAAAAGTTGGTCTTTCTGAAATGGCCGTACGTATTTTGTTTCTCAGAAATGGCCGTAGGTAACTATGCTAGGCTTTTTTCTTGGGGTGTTCGTTGTTTTCATGGGCTAGACATTTTTTATGCCAATTTAGATTTTGTATTCCATTGGCAAATTTCAGTTCTATGTTCTAAAGAAAAACTTGTTACAATTCTGTTTAAGTCCAGCTCAGCGAAACTGAAATAGTAAAAATGAAAAGAACAATTTGAAAGGTAAGGTATTTGTTGAAGCAGCGTGAGCCCATAATAAATAGTCGAAAATGACTACTGTGTGACCGTAACAATCATGACCATTTTGTCATGCAACAATCAGGAATTTAGTTTCAAAGACTTGAATATTTTTACATTTCCTCTCATATATGGAGTGGTCTTCAACGTCTCCCAACTCATTTTCTTACCCTTGTCATGAGTTTGACTGCCGCTTCATCATTTTCAATTCGAATCGGCCAACCGTCCGAACGCTTGTGACGCTCATGTTGCTCGCCACATGTTCTTCAGTTCCAAGTGCGTCTCATCCTTATCTCCATGCCCACTCATTCTTCTTACATAACTCTCTCTCTCTCTCTCTCTCTCTCTCTCTCTCTCTCTCTCTCTCTCTCTCTCTCTCTCTCTCTCTCTCTCTCTCTCTCGCACGTCTTCCAAGCGTCGCCTACCTCTCCAAATCTGCCACACATCAATCTCGTCGGAGCAACTCAAACGCGGTGACCCATTTTGTCCGTGCGCGTCCATTTGGGTCGGCGCGGACAGAAAAGTCGGGCCAACGGACCGACCCAAACGGACGCGTGTTCGCTTTTCGTCCGCCTGTTGACCCATTCCCGATCCAATTTTGAGCCTCATTTGCGTCGGCGCGGACACAAAACGGATGCACGCATCGCCCGCCTACTCCTCCCCTTGGCCTGCTAGTCGATGGCACATTGGCCATCCTCTCCCATTCCAACAGCAAACCCTCGCCCGCCTTCTTCGTCGTCGCCGCCGCCACCCATTTTCTGGTGCCTTTGCTAGCAGCCGGTGCCGCAACATTTCCCCCCAATGCCGCCACCTCCCACGTCGCCATCACCACCGTCTCGCCGCCGGGCCTCCGAAAGCTTCCCACACCCACCTCCCCGACGCCGCCGCGACCAAGAAGCCGCCTCGCCGCCCCGGCCAGCTCCTTCTTCCTAACGCCGGCATGCTCGTCAAACGCCGGCATGCTTGTCGGACGCCGCCAGGGCAGCCACCTGGTCCAAGAGCGGCACGCCTTCCTTCGCCGACCGGCTCCTTCGTCGATGCCCGCAAACTGTTCGACAGTTTGCCAAGGTACAAAATGGACTCTGCCGACGAGTCTTTTTCCATAATTTCCTTTGCGACTCCGACGATTCCTCGTCTGATGATGATGATGATGAGATCTTGGCTGCCGTGTTGGTCCATCACCACATTAATGAAGGAAATATGCCCTAGAGGCAATAATAAAGTTATTATTTATTTCCTTATATCATGATAAAAGTTTATTATTCATGCTAGAATTGTATTAACCGGAAACATAATACATGTGTGAATACATAGACAAACAGAGTGTCACTAGTATGCCTCTACTTGACAAGCTCGTTAATCAAAGATGGTTATGTTTCCTAACCATAGACAAAGAGTTGTCATTTGATTAACGGGATCACATCATTAGTTGAATGATCTGATTGACATGACCCATTCCATTAGCTTAGCACCCGATCGTTTAGTATGTTGCTATTGCTTTCTTCATGACTTATACATGTTCCTATGACTATGAGATTATTCAACTCCCGTGTGCCAGAGGAACACTTTATGTGCTACCAAACGTCACAACGTAACTGGGTGATTATAAAGGTGCTCTACAGGTGTCTCCAAAGGTACATGTTGGGTTGGCGTATTTTGAGATTATGATTTGTCACTCCGATCGTCGGAGAGGTATCTCTGGGCCCTCTCGGTAATGCACATCACTTAAACCTTGCAAGCATTGCAACTAATGAGTTAGTTGCGGGATGATGTATTACGGAATGAGTAAAGAGACTTGCCGGTAACGAGATTGAACTAGGTATTGGATACCGACGATCGAATCTCGGGCAAGTAACATACCGATGACAAAGGGAACAACGTATGTAGTTATGCGGTCTGACCGATAAAAGATCTTCATAGAATATGTAGGAACCAATATGGGCATCCAGGTCCCGCTATTGGTTATTGACCGGAGACGTGTCTCGGTCATGTCTACATTGTTCTCGAACCCGTAGGGTCCGCACGCTTAAGGTTTCGATGATAGTTATATTATGAGTTTATGCGTTTTGATGTACCGAAGGTTGTTCGGAGTCCCGGATGTGATCACGGACATGACGAGGAGTCTCGAAATGGTCGAGACATAAAGATTGATATATTGGAAGCCTATGTTTGGATATCGGAAGTGTTCCGGGTGAAATCGGGATTTTTCCGGAGTACCGGGAGGTTACCGGAACCCCCGGGAGGTATATGGGCCTTAGTGGGCCTTAGTGGAAGAGAGGAGAGGTGGCCAGAGATGGGTCGCGCGCCCCTCCCCCCCTTGGTCCGAATAGGACAAGGAGAGGGGGCCGGCCCCCCTTCCTCCTCTCTCCCCCCTCCACGAATCCTATTCCAACTAGGAAAGGGGGGGAGTCCTACTCCCGGAGGGAGTAGGACTCCTCCTGGCGCGCCTCCTCTTGGCCGGCCGCCCCCCTTTTGAGCCTTTATATACGGAGGCAGGAGCACCCCCTAGAGACACAAGTTGATCCACATGATCATATTCTTAGCCATGTGCGCACTGGTAGAAAAAGGGCCTATAGTCCCGGTTCGTAAGGGCCTTTAGTCCCGGTTCCTGAACCGGGACTAAAGTGTCGGTACTAATGCCCCGACCCTTTAGTCCCGGTTCAGTCCAGAACCGGGACTGATGGGCCTCCACGTGGGCAGTGCCGGCAGCCCAGGCAGGGGGGCCTTTGGTCCCGGTTGATGACATAAACCGGGACCAATAGGCTTCCACACGTTAGCATCTGGCTGGAGCTGAGGTTTTTCTTTTTTTTAAAAAAAAGTGGCTGTTTTAGGGGTTTAGGGGGTTATTTTTAGGTTGTTATTAGCTAGCTAATAGAGAGAAGTGTCCTCTCTTATATCTTCATCCTTGGTTTACCTACGCTACTGCTATGTTCATTTCACCCGTAGATATATATATATATAATAACTCATGCATGCTCGCATCATACATCATCATATATAATAACAAGTCCTACTAATTAATCAAGCATCATCATACAACTTCTACTCGTTATTAATAATAAGTCATACGATCATCATCCTCATAGTCATCGAACCCAACCCTACATAATTATTCTTAGCACATGATCATCAGTATCAGGTAGGACCTAAACACACTTAAGGTAAAATAGCTTAAAACAATATAGACCCTGACTCTCCATTATGAAGAATGGAGATCATCCTGTCTCCAATTCTTGCGCCTCGCTTCCTTTTGCTTCCAAGAAGCTCCTTACGACTGTCCATACATTTTTTCCATCCTTTGATTGTCATGTCTCCACTTCTTTTAGAAATCCGGTATGGACAGTTGAGATTCGTAGGATGACCCGGATATATGTTCAAAACACGAAGGCTGCCGCCATTCTGATACATCAAATGAGGCACACAATCCTCTGGGATAAGCTGTTGAAAAACATAGTAATAACTTCGTAGTTAGCAATGATGTACTAGTTTTAGAAGTCTGCAAAAAGATGCACGGATGTCGTAATAGTAAAAAAACTTACCAGGGTATCTCCATGGTAGTTACCGTAGTTCAACACGTGCACTAGTGGCACGTATTGACCATAATGTTGAGGAGTTCGATTGTAGATATTGTAATTCTCAAGATCGTTACAAAATCCAACCAGATGAGTTTTCTCCTTGTAAGTTAACTCAGAGCCATCGGTGTAGTAAGTTCTATCTACCATCTTCTGCACATTCTTTGATACTTCAAAATAAGATGTCAATGGAAATAAGCTGTCAACTATTTTGAAATGAACAATATAAATTAGTTAATAATTAACTATGTTTGAGAAACTCACATAGCGGTAGAACTGGAGGAGTATCAACAAGGACCCAAATGTCCATATTGTCTTGCTCTATTTCAGGATCACCAAGATCCATGGTGACAAGCATACCCTCATCAAAACCATACAATTTGCAAAATGCTTCCCAATTTTTGCAACCAAAATGAGTTACGCTCTCAGCATTATACAACTTTACTTCAAAATCCACATCATGATGGGTCCTTAGGTGAATTTTCTTTGTTTCAAAATTTTCATGGTGTTCAAAATCCATCCTCTCCAAGACATAGCGTCTTGCATGGCATGGGATAAACTATACTCGAATTGTAAAAGATGAAAATTACACGTTGAAATAGTTGAAGTCATGCTTAATTATGAAAAAAAACACTTGTCGTCGTTGCGTACCGTTTCAACTTCGAAAGTCTCCTCGAGCTTAATACTGAAGCGCCGACCATCGTCCAGGTGAGGCCTGTCGCACTCACCTCGATCGTCGTGGCACCAGTCGCACTCCCCCGGGAGACTTTCGTCGTCCGATGATGACATTTCCTATACGTTCATAATTCAAAGACTAAATTAGATCATTATTATTCAACTAATTATATGCATATGCCTTGCATAGTGCTCTCCAATTTGAGCATTCAATAAGAAAAATCAAATCACAAAATAAAGTAGTAAAATAAACTACTTCTATAGTAAAATAAACCGCAAAATAAACTAGTTCTATTAATTTTCTTGCTAAAAATAAACTACTTCTATAGTAAAATAAACCAGTTTTATTAAATCAACTAGTTCAACTACTAAGCACTTACTATAAATAGAATAATGTAGTACTTACTAAAAATAAACAAGTTTACCTAGTTCTAACTAATTCCATTAAACACTTTCTAGGTAGTACTAATTACTAAAAGTTAATTATCCGGGAGGGGGGTATGTCGACAACGACATACCCGATAACAAAAAATAAGAAGAGGAAGAAGAAGAAAAAAAGAGGAGAAGAAGAAAGGAAAAGGAGAAGAAAAAAAAGAAAAAAAAGGAGAAGAAGAAGGAATAATATAGGAGAACAAGAAGAATTCTTCTTCTTCTCCTCTATTCCTTCTTCTTCTCTTCTTTTTTTTCTTCTTTTTCATCTTCTTATTTATTTCTCCTGATATTTCTCTCCTCTTCTTCTTCTCCTTCTTCCTCTTCTTATTTTCCTTTTTTCTCTCCTTCTTTTTCTTCAAAATATGAACATATACATAAATGACTTTGATCATACATAACGTTCAGATTCCTACACAATATGAACAAAATTACAACAGAAAAAAATAATAAAAATTCTATGAACAAAATTACAACAAAAAAATCATAAAAATTCTATGAAAAAATTGACATATTATTTGCATATATATGAACACACAAACTTTTACATATGCAACAATAATATCCCCAAAAAAATGTATGAATAGAAAAAAAATTCTAACTTTTGCATCTAAACTATACATCTAAATTAAGTACAACTAAATTAACTATACATCTAAATTAACTATACATCCTAACTATACAACTAAATTAACTATACATTCTAAATTAGGAAATTAGGCAAGTCGGGGCGGCGATCGACGAGGAGGGGCACGGCGTCGGCGGCGAGGAGGCAGGAGGCACGGGGCGGCGACGGCGACGGCGCGGTCGGGGGCGACGGCAGGGGCGGCGGACGGCGATGGTGAGGGACACGGCATCGACGGA
>NC_041380.1:603490259-603497440 GCF_002162155.2 Triticum dicoccoides | reverse complement strand
GGACGGCGACGGTGAGGGGCACGGCGTCGGCGGCGAGGAGGTAGGGGGGCACGGGGCGGCGACGGCGACGGCGCGGTCGGGGAGACGGCAGGGGCGGCGGACGGCGTTGGGGCAGCCTGGCGGCGTCGATGTGCTCGGCGTCGTCGGGGACAACTGCGAGGGAAATGTGAAAATTTCCCAAGTCTTTGCTTATATAGCAAAGCCATTGGTACTGGTTCGTGGCACAAACCGGGACCAATGCACCCCTTTCGTCCCGGTTTGTGCCACGAACCGGGACCAAAGGCCACTTTTCGGCAGCCCAAAGGGCGGGAAGCGGCGTCCTTTAGTCCCGGTTGGTGCCACAAACTGGGACGAAAGGACCCCTTTCACCCCGGTTGGTGCCACCAACCGGGACCAAAGGGCGTGTACTGGAACTGCCGCGGTGCGTTGGGATGTTTAGTCCCACCTCGCTAGCCGAGAGGGGCTCGGAGTGGTTTATAAGCCCTGCGGAGCCGACCACTTCGAGCTCCTCTCTACTGCAGGCTTACGGGCCTAAATCCACTCTCTGTGCCTGTGGGCCTACTGGGCCTATTGTGGGCCTGCATCCTGGCCCAACTAGCGGGTTTCTAGTCGTATGCAGGCTGTGGTGGCCCAGTAGGCGGCATTTTTAAAAAAAAATCCAGTTTTTTTTTTACTAACAGCAAAATACTTACTAGTTTTTTGGTTTTTTACTAACAGCAAAATATTTATGATAATTCTTTTTGCTATTAAAGTTTCTTTTTGCTTATAATGTTCTAAACAGAAAATACTTAGATAATTTATTCTTTGTTGCTTTTTTTTTCTACTTATAACAAAATACTTATTGTTAATATAAGTTTTTTTTTCCAGATTTTTTGTTTTGTTTTCTGCATTATTCATTTTTTTGCTTTATTTTTTATTTTAGGTCACAAAATTTGTTTATGAATAGTTAAAATTTGAATAGTTTAAATTTGAATTTTTTAAGATTTGTGTGAATCACTAGTTTATAAATAACTTTACTATTTGTGTGAAAACACTTTGTGTATTATATTTACTATGTACAAGTTTGTGATTAACTTTACTAGTGCCATTAGTTTTCAAATTAGAATAGTTAAAATTTGAATTCTTTGAAATTTGTGTGAATCTCAAGTTTGTGATTAACTTTGCTAGTGCCACTAGTTTTCAAATTAGAATAGTTAAAATTTGAATTCTTTAAAATTTGTGTGAATCTCAAGTTTGTGATTAACTTTACTAGTGCCATTAGTTTTTCAAATTAGAATAGTTAAAATTTGAATTCTTTGAAATTTGTGTGAATCACTAGTTTATGAATCACTAGTTTACTAAATTTGTGTGAAAACACTTTGTAGAATAGTTAAAATTGATTTTTGAGTCAATCTTTTTTCTTGCTATTTAATAGTAGGTGGCACTTTTTTTTGTAGTGATTTCTTTTTTATTTTAGGTCACAAAAATTATAAACTTTCTGTTAGCTAGCGCCATTAGTTTTAAAATTTGAATAGTTTAAATTTGAATTTTTTAAAATTTGTGTGAATCACTAGTTTATGAATAACTTTACAAATATTATAGGCATTTTTTTTCTTTTTTGCTATTTATTTTTTCATTTCTACTTAGAACTAAATACTTATAGTTTTTTAATGATTTCTTTTTTATTTTAGGTCACAAAAAATAAAAACTTATCTGTTAGTGAACATAGATGCACTTATAGAGAAAATTAAACATAAATTCATAATTCATTTCTATTTATGAATTTAGGTCAAATTTTCCTCTATAGGTGCATCTATTTTCACTTTGAGAGGAGCTCAACAACGCAGAGAGGGAGGGGCTCATAAGCAGGTGTGGGCGCCCTTTGTTTGGCGAGGTGGGACTAAACTCTAGGTGCAACGAGGGCGAACCCTTTAGTCCCGGTTCGTGGCACAAACCGGGACTAAAGGGGAGCCTGTGGTCCCGGTTCATTCCACGAACCGGGGCCAATGGTGGTGGGCCAGGAGCCAGGCCCATTGGTCCCGGTTCGTCCCACCAACCGGGACCAAAAGGTCCAGACGAACCGGGACCAATGGCCCACGTGGCCCGGCCGGCCCCCTGGGCTCACGAACCGGGTCCAATGCCCCCATTGGTCCCGGTTCTAGATTGAACTGGGACTAATGGGCTGACCCGGCCTGGACCAAAGCCCTGTTTTCTACTAGTGGCGGTGCCCCCTTCCACCATAGTCCTCGATAATATTGTAGCAGTGCTTAGGCGAAGCCCTGCGACGGTAGTACATCAAGATCGTCACCACGCCGTCGTGCTGACGGAACTCTTCCCCGACGCTTTGCTGGATCGGAGTCCGGGGATCGTCATCAAGCTGAACGTGTGCTAGAACTCGGAGGTGCCGTAGTTTCGGTGCTTGATCGGTCGGGCCGTAAAGACGTACGACTACGTCAACCGCGTTATCATAACGCTTCCGCTATCGGTCTACGAGGGTACGTAGACAACACTCTCCCCTCTCGGTCTCCGCTATCGGTCTATCTGGCCAGGCCCATGTGATGTGTTAGAGTTGTGTCGAATATTGTGTACAATGAAGGTTATAGTTGGACTTGTAGTTGTATTGTGTTTAGATAGGATATGGAGTCGTGTCCTAGTAGGACACTTGTATCCTAGGCCTCTCATATATAGCGGGGCTAGATACACGGTGTAACCTATGCCAAGATAATAGCACCGGAACGCAGGGGAAGCCAGCGGCATGTGCCGGTGTCCAGGACGACCGGGTGCGGTATTGTAGCGGTGTCATGGGGAGGAGCGTCCATAGTCAGGCCCCGGGGATGTAGCCATATCGGTGAACCTCGTTAACAAATCTCGGTGTCGTGCTCGTGTGATTGCTTGATCCTCGAATGATCGAAGAAGTGTCTCGGATTTATTCTAACAAGTGGTATCATGAGCTAGGTTGTTCGGAGGCTGCGGATTGTTGATCTAGAGGAAGGAGCGAAAAAATTCGTGGAAGTAGTCGAGTTTGTTACGCGTGGTGACGGAAACTTTTGACTTGCGGCGAAGATGTTTTGCTCATGGTAGCGATTGGAAGCGGTGACAGCGTAACGTGCCACAGCAGCAGTCGGACGAGCAGGCTTCCAGGGCGCGCTTGATGGGCTGGCAGCACGCGCTGGGATGAGCTGGCAACAGGCCGGCTTAGGTGCTTGTGCTTCAGGCAGCGTGGCTGCAAGGCTGGGATGTGGTCCAGGTTCGGAGCTGCAGGCATGGCGGCAGCTGCTGCGTGGTGTGCACGAGATATCTGTTTCAGAAAAAAAAAGGACCGAGTCCTTGTGTATCACGTGGAGGAGGCAACAGCAGATCGTTTCAGCTAAAGAAAAGATCTATCGTTGTATTGAGCACCCATCGAGTAGCGGGAGGCTCTGGCAGAGAAGACAATTGCTAGCATTGGGAGTTGAGCCAAGACAGGAGTAGATCACGTGAAGGCCAAATTTTTGGTGGATTGCTATTAGTGCACAGAGGGGAGACCACGTTGGATTTTGCTCGTGTACTTCAGCGCCGCGGGGATAGCTCAGATAATTTTTCACAGGGTCAAGCCATATAAAAAACCATGGCATCATCGGGAGGTTTGAGGTGGAGAAGTTCAAGTAAACTGGCAGCTTTGGATTATAGCAGAGAAGGGTGAAAATTTTGTTGGCACAACAGGGATGCTTGAAGGCGTTGTTGCAGGATGTCAAACCAGCTAAGATGGAATTATCATGGGATGAAAGAAAATTCATGGAAAACGATTTGGGAGCCTTGAGCGTGTCATACAGTCGGATAAGTTCGGCTGGGTCAGACTAGACAGTCCGACGGATCGACGTAAGTCGGTTGGTACAGAAGACGGTGCGGGATCGGCGACGACGACGTAGGAGCGTGATGCTGATGGTGACCGATTTCTGGGCGTGGAAACACGTGGCGCAGGCCCGAGGCTTGTGCGGCTTCGACAAGACTATCACGCGGGATTGATTCAAGGTGGTGTATACACGGAGCTTGAAGTCGATGAGGTGCAGGGGTGGACTGATCATCTATCATGGAGTCATGTTGAAGGTGGAGCTGGATTGAGGGGCTACGGTGTAAGGATCCAGGGAATCGAAGCCTATTCAGCAAAGTGGAAAAAAGCGAGTGACATGCAGTTCGGACTGGAGCCCAGTGGTCTGATGGAAGCGTGAAACTCGTCATCGGTCGGTGATGATCGGTGGTACTCTGCAGTGGGGGGTGAGTGGTGTGGGTTCGCGACCCTTGAGACTCGACCGGGACAGCGGAGGCTCGACGCGGTAATAGCGACGAGGCGTGCGGTGCGCACGGGACATGAAGACGGGCCAGGGCTCTGGTGGTCATACATGTGGTGAGACAACTGCGAATTTGACTCGGGATGACTATAAGCAATGGTGAAATTCCTTCAAGTTTCAGACAGGGCGGTCAAGAAAGGAGCGGTGATGTTGAGTTCAGGTAAATCTTATGTTTGACACCCAATATGTGAGTTGTTCACTTTCACGCAAGTGTGTGATGGCGTTGAACTGATACTCTGAAAGTTGGGAGCACAAACTAGAGTAACAAGAAACTTAATTTTGCTCGAGTGTTGATTGTGGTCAAGAAAAGAAGGGACTAGAAGTTGCAGGTGGAGTCATATGGAGTCTTTGGGGTAGCAGCGGTGCTCACAGGATAAGCTTAAGTCCAATGTACATGGAAGTTTGATGCATTGATGAACTTAAGATGGTGGTGAATATTCGCCAAGGTGGAGTTTGTTAGAGTTGTGTCGAATATTGTGTACAAGGTAGGTTATAGTTGGACTTGTAGTTGTATTGTGTTTAGATAGGATATGGAGTCGTGTCCTAATAGGACACTTGTATCCTAGGCCTCTCATATATAGCGGGGCTAGACACACGATGTAACCTATGCCAACATAATAGCACCGGAACGCAGGGGAAGCCAGCGGCATGTGCCGGTGTCCAGGACGACCGGGTGCGGTATTGTAGCGGTGTCATGGGGAGGAGCGTCCATAGTCAGGCTCCGGGAATGTAGCCATATCGGTGAACCTCGTTAACAAATCTCGGTGTCGTGCTCGTGTGATTGCTTGATCCTCGGATGATCGACGGAGTGTCTCGGATTTATTCTAACATGATGTTTACTTGTGTTTACAAGGTTACATGTGTTGTCTAGGTTGGGGTGTTGTTCGAAATGCTAATTGTTGCCTCTCTCTTGAGAGGACTATATAATGCTGGGAGCAATGACAGGGTGCATGTTCACCGCAACAAAAAGACAAAGAACTGACCATCCATGTTTACACAAGAGCATGGCTTTGTACCTAAACTATGTGACCGTTTCTCAGCACTACCTGCTCATTGCTATCTACACCTACTAGTTAGTGTACAACTCAATGGCCCGGCAGGGGGAGAGGCCTTGGGACGCATTTGTCACTAGCAGATATGATCCTGGGGTATTGTGAAATAGCACAACAAAAATATCCTACGGCTTTCATTCATACAAGCAATCTCCTAGGATAGATAGAGATACGATAACAAAATCATGTCACACAATATCACAACCATATCATAGTCCGTGCTAGCCAAACTGCAAGTCATCATAATTTAACTGAAAACAAGCTGGCGGAGCCATCTTTGGTTCTCAATTTTCAATCTTGTCTTACTTGATTTTTGGTGGCACCGGGCGGCGGTGGGAAGCTTTCCCCCTTTTTTTTGCTTAGCCTAGGGTTGGCGCGGGACGATCTGGCCGGGCGGGGGCACCGCGCTCGCGAGGGGCCGGCGGCGCCGCAGCAGATGCGGGTGGTGACGGCGTGCGCGGGCGGCGGGGCCAAGCGCCTGTGTGGGTTGTGCGTCGGCTTCGTGCGGCGGCTCTTTGGCGGATGCGCGCGCCGTCGGGCGCCCGTTCTGGCGGCCTGGCGGGCGGCGGGCCGTGGCGGCCCGGTCCAGGGCGCCACGGGGAGCGGCTGCTCGCTCTTCGGGCGGACGACATGGTGGGCGGCGGACTCGGGCCGGCGGCCTGAATCTGGGCCAGATCTGGCAGGGCGGCGCGGATCCGGCGAGGTGGTGCTGCTCGGGATCCCTCGGGCGGTAGTGGGGCGGCCTGCTGCTCCTTGGAAGAGGTGGTCCGTTCTTCAGGAGGTTGGTGCTGACGGTTTGTCTCTCCGGCATGTCGTGACGGTGCGGATCCAGTATGCGGTGGTGGATGTCATTCGTCGGCGTGCAGGTGTCGGGAGCTGACTTGGTCCGCACGGGTGCAAGCTTATGCGTTAGTGCTCTTCTCTCTTGTTGCGTTGTGGTGGCGTCAATCCGAGGTTGCTCGTCAGGCGTCGTCGTGCCGTCGGACAGATCGGCACCATTGACCACAGACATGGTGTCGTTCGAGTGTGATCGCGGTGGCCGTCGGTGGTCACCGGGTTGTCTCCCCCCTGGTCCACCGGGACCGGCTGGGGATACAAGCGTGGGCGCCTCCTACTGTGGAGGTGCCGACCCAAACCCGCTGGCTGATACTGGGCTAGGGGTGAAAGGTGGTCCCTTTCACTCTTACTACTGTGGTCGGGTGCTCTCGTGACAAAGATGGTCGGTGGTTCCTGGGGGCATGGATGGCGGGCTTCACGGTTGGCTTTCTGGCAGGCTCCATGGTGGTGGTGGTGGCTCCATCTTTAGGTCGTGGGGGCGACTAGGGATGTAGTGGCGGGACGCCCAGGACTGCTCTGGCAGTGGCCAGATCTGGGGTGGGCAAGCTTGACCCTCGTTGTGGTAGTGGCCTGTTCTGATCGTGGTGGTGCAGGCGAGTGACCGAGCGAAAGCTCGGCGCTTCTGGCACCGGCGACGGCGACGCCTGTGGGTGTCGCTTGCTTCTTGACACTAGTAGAAAAAGGGTCAAATGTTCACCCTTTTAGCCCCGGTTTATATTTGAGCCGGCACTAATGTGACCATTAGTGCCGGTTCGAATGGCTATGCATTAGTGCCGGTTCGTAATGAACCTTTAGTACCGGTTCATGCCACGAACCGGTACTAAAGGGGTGGTGGCAGGCTGGCGTCAGGCCAAGGCCCCACGAGCCCCTTTAGTGACGGTTTGTGACACAAACCGGTACTAAAGGTCTAACCTATAGTACCGGTTTGTGTCACCAACCGACACTAAAGAGTCTTAACCTATAGTCCCGGTTGAAGACACAAACC
>NC_041380.1:603469855-603490062 GCF_002162155.2 Triticum dicoccoides | reverse complement strand
TTTCAGTTTTGAAAAAATCAAAAGAAAATGATAAAAACTTCAAAAAATAAAATCCTTAGAGAGGTAGTTATATTACTACATCTACCAGTTAGGAAAAATTGAAAACTTAAATTTGGACATGTTTTGCAAAAAGTGTAGGGAAAATGTAAAACAGCTATAACTTTTGCATACGACGTCGGAAAAAAAACGTATACTATATCAAAAAATTCAGCACGAAAATCCGCATCTGATGGAGACCGCCTACGACCTGTTTGCAATTTTTTTAGAATCCTCAAATTTCAAAAGGGAAAAAAATATGGTCAAATTTCAGTTTTTTAATTTTTTTTGGTTAAACCTGGTCAAACTACTTATTCAAGAAGTATTAATATTACTACATAATTATTCAAGAATATTAGTGTTACTAAATAATTATTTCAATTTTTTAAATTTTGGTCAAACCTCGTCAAACTATAGTCAAACTGTGGTCAAACTTATTCAAGAAATATACTAAATAATTACTGTTTTTTAGAATAATAGTTTCAAACTCAAATGGTGAAACGTGTGACCTAATGCTCAAGCTAAGCTGCTGAGGGTTAATAGGATTGACATCTTACATTTGTCAGGAAAACAACAAGTGCAAACTTGGAATGTAGGGGGAATAGAACTTCAAAGTTAAGCGTGCTCAGACTGGGGGAGTGAGAGAATGGGTGACCGGCCGGGAAGTTAGGCGATTTGGAATGAGTGATCCACACTTGAGCAGTTAAGAGAGGTGATTAGAGACTAAATCATCAAATAATTCAGAAAAATTTAAAATAAAAAAATCAATTTTTTTCCCAAAATTTTCAAAAAACAATTAAAAAAAAACCTTTAGTACCGGTTGGTAACACCAACCGGTAATAAAGGTCCCCCATACCAGGGCGCGAGCTCACGCCAGGTGGTGGCACTTTAGCGCCGGTTCATGCCGAACCGGTAATAGGAGGGCTTTAGTGCGCACCCTTTAGTGCCGGTTATGGAACCGACACTAAAGGCCCTTACGAACCGGTTTTAAAGCCCCGTTTTTTTACTAGTTTGAAGACGGCGTCGTGGATCCAGTACCTCTGCCAGGGCTCACGGTGAAAATGAAGGAAATATGTCCTAGAGGCAATAATAAAGTTATTATTTATTTCCTTATTTCATGATAAATGTCTATTATTCATGCTAGAATTATATTAACCGGAAACATAATACATGTGTGAATACATAGACAAACAGAGTGTCACTAGTATGCCTCTACTTGACTAGCTCGTTAGTCAAAGATGGTTATGTTTCCTAACCATGGACAAAGAGTTGTTATTTGATTAACGGGATCACATCATTAGGAGAATGATGTGATTGACATGACCCATTCCATTAGCTTAGCACCCGATCGTTTAGTATGTTGCTATTGCTTTCTTCATGACTTATACATGTTCCTGTGACTATGAAATTATGCAACTGCCGTTTGCCGGAGGAATACTTTGTGTGCTACCAAACGTCACAACGTAACTGGGTGATTATAAAGGAGCTCTACAGGTGTCTCCAAAGGTACATGTTGGGTTGGCGTATTTCGAGATTAGGATTTGTCACTCCGAATGTCGGAGAGGTATCTCTGGACCCTCTCGGTAATGCACATCACTTAAGCCTTGCAAGCATTGCAACTAATGAGTTAGTTGCGGGATGATGTATTACGGAACGAGTAAAGAGACTTGCCGGTAACGAGATTGAACTAGGTATTGGATACCGACGATCGAATCTCGGGCAAGTAACATACCGATGACAAAGGGAACAACGTATGTTGTTATGCGGTCTGACCGATAAAGATCTTCGTAGAATATGTAGGAGCTAATATGAGCATCCAGGTCCCGCTATTGGTTATTGACCGGAGACGTGTCTCGGTCATGTCTACATTGTTCTCGAATCGTAGGGTCCACACGCTTAAGGTTTCGATGACAGTTATATTATGAGTTTATGAGTTTTGATGTACCGAAGGAGTTCGGAGTCCCGGATGAGATCGGGGACATGACGAGGAGTCTCGAAATGGTCAAGACGTAAAGATCGATATATTGGACGACTATATTCGGACATCGGAAAGGTTCCGAGTGATTCGGGTATTTTTCGGAGTACCGGGTAGTTACGGGAGAAGCAATGGGCCTTGATGGGCTTTAGTGGGAAGAGGAGAAAGGGCCAAGGGGCTGCTGCGCCCCCCCTCCCCTCTAGTCCGAATTGGACTAGGGAAAAGGGGGCCGGCCACCTTTCCTTTTCATCCACTTCCTTCTCCCTTCCTCCCCTCTTGGTGGACTCCTACTAGGACTTGGAGTCCTAGTAGGACTCCACATCCTGGCCGCACCAAGCCTTGGCCGGCCTCCTCCTCCTCCATCCTTTATATACTGAGGCAAGGGGCACCCCATGGACACACAAGTTGATCTTCGTGATCGTTTCTTAGCCGTGTGCGGTGCCCCCCTCCACCATATTCCACCTCGGTCATATTGTAGCGGTGCTTAGGCGAAGCCCTGCGACGGTAGAACATCAAGATCGTCACCACGCCGTCGTGCTGACGGAACTCCTCCCCGACGCTTTGCTGGATCGGAGCCCGGGGATCGTCATCGAGCTGAACGTGTGCCAAGAACTCGGAGGTGCCGGAGTAACGGTGCTTGGATCGGTCGAACCGTGAAGACGTAAGACTACATCAACCACGTTGTGCTAACGCTTCCGTTGTCGATCTACAAGGTACGTAGATCACACTCTCCCCTAGTTGTTATGCATCACCATGATCTTGCGTGTGCGTAGGAAATTTTTTGAAATTACTACATTCCCCAACAGTGGCATCCGAGCCTAGGTTTTATGTGTTGATGTTATATACACGAGTAGAACACAAGTGAGTTGTGGGCGATGTAAGTCATACTGCTTACCAGCATGTCATACTTTGGTTCGGCGGTATTGTTGGATGAAGCGGCCTGGACCGACATTACGCGTACGCTTACGCGAGACCGGTTCTCCCGACGTGCTTTGCACATAGGTGGCTTGCGGGTGACAGTTTCTCCAACTTTAGTTGAACCGAGTGTGGCTACGCCCGGTCCTTGCGAAGGTTAAAACAGCACCAACTTGACAAACTATCGTTGTGGTTTTGATGCGTAGGTAAGATTGGTTCTTGCTTAAGCCCGTAGCAGCCACGTAAAACTTGCAACAACAAAGTAGATGACGTCTAACTTGTTTTTGCAGGGCATGTTGTGATGTGATATGGTCAAGACGTGATGAGATATAAGTTGTTGTATGAGATGATCATGTTTTGTTGAAAGTTATCAGCAACTGGCAAAATCCTTATGGTTGTCTCTCTATTGCATGAGATGCAAGCGTCCAATAATTGCTTTACTTTATCGCTATGCGATAGCAATAGTTGCAAGAGCAATTGTTGGCGAGACGACCACGCAACGACACATTGATATAGATCAAGATGATGGAGATCATGGTGTCATGCCGGTGACGATATAGATCATAACAGTACTTTGGAGATGGAGATCAAAGAAGCAAGATGATGATGGCCATATCATGTCACATATTTTGATTGCATATGATGTTTATCTTTTATACATCTTATTTTTGCTTAGTTTGACGGTAGCATTTTAAGATGATCTCTCACTAATTATCAAGAAGTGTTCTCCCTGAGTATGCACCGTTGCGAAAGTTCTTCGTGCTGAGACACCACGTGATGATCGGGTGTGATAGGCTCTACGTTCAAATACAACGGGTGCAAAACAGTTGCACACGCGGAATACTCAGGTTATACTTGATGAGCCAAGCATATACAGATATGGCCTCGGAACACGGAGACCGAAAGGTCGAGCGTGAATCATATAGTAGATATGATCAACATAGTGATGTTCACCAATGAAACTACTCCATCTCACGTGATGATCGGACATGGTTTAGTTGATTTGGATCACGTGATCACTTAGAGGATTAGAGGGATGTCTATCTAAGTGGGAGTTCTTAAGTAATATAATTAATTGAACTTAAATTTATCATGAACTTAGTCCTGGTAGTATTTTGCAAATTATGTTGTAGATCAATAGCTCGCGTTGTTGCTTCCCTGTGTTTATTTTGATATGTTCCTAGAGAAAATTGTGTTGAAAGATGTTAGTAGCAATGATGCGGATTGGATTCGTGATCTGAGGTTTATCCTCATTGCTGCACAGAAGAATTGTGTCCTTGATGCACCGCTAGGTGACAGACCTATTGCAGGAGCAGATGCAGACGTTATGAACGTTTGGCTAGCTCAAGATGATGACTACTTGATAGTTTAGTGCACCAAGCTTAATGGCTTAGAATCGGGACTTCAAAGACGTTTTGAACGTCATGGACCATATGAGATGTTCCAGGAGTTGAACTTAATATTTCAAGCAAATACCCGAGTTGAGAGATATGAAGTCCCCAACAAGTTCTATAGCTAAAAGATGGAGGAGAATCGCTCAACTAGTGAGCATGTGCTCAGATTGTCTGGGTACTACAATCGCTTGAATCAAGTGGGAGTTAATCTTCCAGATAAGATAGTGATTGACAGAATTCTCTAGTCACCATACCAAGTTAGTAGAACTTCGTGATGAACTATAATATGCAAGGGATAACGGAAACAACTCCCAAGCTCTTCGTGATGCTGAAATCAACGAAGGTAGAAATCAAGAAAAACATCAAGTGTTGATGGTTGACAAGACCACTAGTTTCAAGAAAAGGGCAAAGGGAAGAAGGGGAACTTCAAGAAGAATGGCAAGCAAGTTGCTGCTCAAGTGAAGAAGCCCAAGTCTGATCCTAAGCCTGAGACTAAGTGCTTCTACTGCAAAGGGACTGGTCACTGGAAGCGGAACTACCCCAAGTGATTGGCGGATAAGAAGGATGGCAAAGTGAACATAAGTATATTTGATATACATGTTATTGATGTGTACTTTACTAGTGTTTATATCAACCCCTCAGTATTTGATACTGGATCAGTTTCTAAGAGTAGTAACTCGAAACGGGAGTTGCAGAATGAACAGAGACTAGTTAAGGGTGAGGTGACGATGTGTGTTGGAAGTGGTTCCAAGATTGATATGATCATCATCGCACACTCCCTATACTTTCGGGATTAGTGTTGAACCTGAATAAGTGTTATTTGGTGTTTGCGTTAAGCATGAATATGATTTGATCATGTTTATTGTAATACGGTTATTCATTTAAGTAAGAGAATAAATTGTTGTTCTGTTTACATGAATAAAACCTTATATGGTTACACACCCAATGAAAATAGTTCGTTGGATCTCGATCATAGTGATACACATAATCATAATATTGAAACCAAAAGATGCAAAGTTAATAATGATAGTGCAACTTATTTGTAGCACTGCCGTTTAGGTCATATTGGAGTAAAGCGCATGAAGAAACTCCATGCTGATGGGATTTTGGAATCACTTGATTATGAATCACTTGATGCTTGCGAACCATGCCTCATGGGCAAGATGACTGAGACTCCGTTCTCCGGAGCGAGCAACTGACTTATTAGAAATAATACATACTGATGTATGCGGTCCGATGAGTGTTAAGGCTCACGGCAAGTATCGTTATTTTCTGAACTTCACAGATGATTTGAGCAGATATGGGGATATCTACTTGATGAAACATAAGTCTGAAACATTTGAAAAGTTCAAAGAATTTCAGAGTGAAGTGGAAAATCATCGTGACAAGAAAATAAAGTTTCTACGATCTGATCGCGGAGACAAATATTTGAGTTATGAGTTTGGTCTTTAATTAAAACAATGTGGAATAGTTTCACAAACTCATGCCACATGGAACACCACAGCATAATGGTGTGTCCGAACGTCATAACCGTACTTTATTGGATATAGTGCAATCTATGATGTCTCTTACCGATCTACCACTATCGTTTTGGGGTTATGCATTAGAGACAGCTGCATTAACGTTAAATAGGGCACCATCTAAGTCCGTTGAGACGACACAATCTGAACTGTGGTTTGGCAAGAAACCAAAGTTGTCGTTTCTTAAAGTTTGGGGTTGTGATGCTTATATGAAAAAGTTTCATCCTAATAAGCTCAAACCCAAATCGGAGAAATATGTCTTCATAGGATACCCAAAGGAGACTGTTGGGTACACCTTCTATCACAAATCCGAAGGCAAGACTTCTGTTGCTAAATTCGGAGTTTTTCTAGAGAAGGAGTTTCTCTCGAAAGAAGTGAGTGGGAGGAAAGTAGAACTTGATGAGGTAACTGTACCTGCTCCCTTATTGGAAACTAGTTCATCACAGAAATTTGTTCCTGTGACTACTACACCAATTAGTGAGGAAGCTAATGACAATGATCATGTAACTTCAGATCAAGTTACTACCAAATCTCGTAGGTAAACCTGAGTGAGATCCGCACCAGAGTGGTACGATAATCCTGTTCTGGAAGTCATGTTACTAGACCATGACGAACTTGCGAACTATGAGGAAGCGATGATGAGCCCAGATTCCGCGAAATGGTTTGAGGCCATGAAATCTGAGATATGATCCATGTATGAGAACAAAGTATGGACTTGGTTTGACTTGCCCGATGATCGGCAAGCCATAAAAAATAAATGGATCTTCAAGAAGAAGACGGACGCTGATAGTAGTGTTACTATCTACAAAGCTAGAATGTTCGCAAAAGGTTTTCGACAAGTTCAAGGTGTTGACTACGATGAGATTTTCTCACTCGTATCTATGCTTAAGTCTGTCCGAATCATGTTAGCAATTGCCGCATTTTATGAAATCTGGCAAATGGATAAACAAAACTGCATTCCTTAATGGATTTACTAAAGAAGAGTTGTATACGATGCAACTAGAAGATTTTGTCGATCCTAAAGGTGTTAACTAAATATGCAAGCTCCAGCGATCCATCTATGGACTGGTGCAAGAATCTCGGAGTTGGAATATACGCTTTGATAAGTTGATCAAAGCATATAATTTTATACAGACTTGCGGTGAAGCCTGTATTTACAAGAAAGTGAGTGAGAGCACTACAACATTTCTGATAAGTATATGTGAATGACATATTGTTGATTAGAAATAATGTAGAATTATTCTGCAAAGCATAAAGGAGTGTTTGAACGGAGTTTTTCAAAGAAAGACCTCGGTGAAGCTGCTTACATATTGAGTATCAAGATCTATAGAGATAGATCAAGATACTTGATAAGTTTTTTCAATGAGTACATACCTTAACAAGATTTTGAAGTAGTTCAAACTGGAACAGTCAAAGAAAAGGTTTCTTGCCTGTGTTACAAGGTGTGAAGTTGAGTAAGACTCAAAGCCCGACCACGGCAGAAGATAGAAAGAGAATGAAAGTCATTCCCTATACCTCAGTCATAGGTTCTATAAAGTATGCCATGTTGTATACCAGATCTATTATATGCCCTACCACTGAGTTTGGCAAGGGAGTACGATAGTGATCTAGGAGTAGATCACTGGACAGCGGTCAAAATTATCCTTAGTGGAATAAGGATATGTTTCTCGATTATGAAAGTGAAAAAAAAGGTTCGTCGTAAAGGGTTACGCCGATGCAAGTTTTGACACTGATCCAGATGATTCTAAGTCTCAATCTGGATACATATTGAAAGTGGGAGCAATTAGCTAGAGTAGCTCCATGCAGAGCATTGTTGACATAGAAATTTGCAAAATACATGCGGATCTGAATGTGGCAGACCCGTTGACTAAGATTCTCTCACAAGCAAAACATGATCACACCTTAGTACTCCTTGGGTGTTAATCACATAGCGATGTGAACTAGATTACTGAATCTAGTAAACCCTTTGGGTGTTGGTCACATGGCGATGTGAACTATGGGTGTTAATCACATGATGATGTGAACTATCGATGTTAATCACATGGTGATGTGATCTAGATTATTGACTCTAGTGCAAGTGGGAGACTGAAGGAAATATGTCCTAGAGGCAATAATAAAGTTATTATTTATTTCCTTATTTCATGATAAATGTTTATTATTCATGCTAGAATTGTATTAACCGGAAACATAATACATATGTGAATACATAGACAAACAGAGTGTCACTAGTATGCCTCTACTTGACTAGCTCGTTAATCAAAGATGGTTATGTTTCCTAACCATGGACAAAGAGTTGTTATTTGATTAACGGGATCACATCATTAGGAGAATGATGTGATTGACATGACCCATTTCATTAGCTTAGCACCCGATCGTTTAGTATGTTGCTATTGCTTTCTTCATGACTTATACATGTTCCTATGACTATGAGATTATGCAACTCCCGTTTGCCGGAGGAACACTTTGTGTGCTACCAAACGTCACAACGTAACTGGGTGATTATAAAGGAGCTCTACAGGTGTCTCCAAAGGTACATGTTGGGTTGGCGTATTTCGAGATTAGGATTTGTCACTCCGAATGTCGGAGAGGTATCTCTGGACCCTCTCGGTAATGCACATCACTTAAGCCTTGCAAGCATTGCAACTAATGAGTTAGTTGCGGGATGATGTATTACGGAACGAGTAAAGAGACTTGCCGGTAACGAGATTGAACTAGGTATTGGATACCGACGATCGAATCTCGGGCTAGTAACATACCGATGACAAAGGGAACAACGTATGTTGTTATGCGGTCTGACCGATAAAGATCTTCGTAGAATATGTAGGAGCCAATATGGGCATCCAGGTCCCGCTATTGGTTATTGACCGGAGACGTGTCTCGGTCATGTCTACATTGTTCTCGAACCGTAGGGTCCGCACGCTTAAGGTCTCGATGACAGTTATATTATGAGTTTATGAGTTTTGATGTACCGAAGGAGTTCGGAGTCCCGGATGAGATCGGGGACATGACGAGGAGTCTCAAAATGGTCGAGACGTAAAGATCGATATATTGGACGACTATATTCGGACATCGAAAGGTTCCGAGTGATTCGGGTATTTTTCGGAGTACCGGGTAGTTACGGGAGAAGCAATGGGCCTTGATGGGCTTTAGTGGGAAGAGGAGAAAGGGCCAAGGGGCTGCTGCACCCCCCCTCCCCTCTAGTCCGAATTGGACTAGGGAAAAGGGGGCCGGCCACCTTTCCTTCTCCTCCACTTCCTTCTCCCTTCCTCCCCTCTTGGTGGACTCCTACTAGGACTTGGAGTCCTAGTAGGACTCCACATCCTGGCCGCACCAAGCCTTGGCCGGCCTCCTCCTCCTCCATCCTTTATATACTGAGGCAAGGGGCACCCCATGGACACACAAGTTGATCTTCGTGATCGTTCCTTAGCCGTGTGCGGTGCCCCCCTCCACCATATTCCACCTCGGTCATATTGTAGCGGTGCTTAGGCAAAGCCCTGCGACGGTAGAACATCAAGATCGTCACCACGCCGTCGTGCTGACGGAACTCCTCCCCGACGCTTTGCTAGATCGGAGTCCGGGGATCGTCATGGAGCTGAACGTGTGCCAAGAACTCGGAGGTGCCGGAGTAACGGTGCTTGGATCGGTCGAACCGTGAAGACGTAAGACTACATCAACCACGTTGTGCTAACGCTTCCGTTGTCGATCTACAAGGTACGTAGATCACAGTCTCCCCTCGTTGCTATGCATCACCATGATCTTGCGTGTGCGTAGGAAATTTTTTGAAATTACTACGTTCCCCAACAGTGGCATCCGAGCCTAGGTTTTATGTGTTGATGTTATATACACGAGTAGAACACAAGTGAGTTGTGGGCGATGTAAGTCATACTGCTTACCAGCATGTCATACTTTGGTTCGGCGGTATTGTTGGATGAAGCGGCCCGGACCGACATTACGCGTACACTTACGCGAGACCGGTTCTCCCGACGTGCTTTGCACATAGGTGGCTTGCGGGTGACAGTTTCTCCAACTTTAGTTGAACCGAGTGTGGCTACGCCCGGTCCTTGCGAAGGTTAAAACAGCACCAACTTGACAAACTATCGTTGTGGTTTTGATGCGTAGGTAAGATTGGTTCTTGCTTAAGCCCGTAGCAGCCACGTAAAACTTGCAACAACAAAGTAGAGGACGTCTAACTTGTTTTTGCAGGGCATGTTGTGATGTGATATGGTCAAGACGTGATGAGATATAAGTTGTTGTATGAGATGATCATGTTTTGTTGAAAGTTATCAGCAACTGGCAAAATCCTTATGGTTGTCTCTCTATTGCATGAGATGCAAGCGTCCAATAATTGCTTTACTTTATCGCTATGCGATAGCAATAGTTGCAAGAGCAATTGTTGGCGAGACGACCACGCAACGACACATTGATATAGATCAAGATGATGGAGATCATGGTGTCATGCCGGTGACGATATAGATCATAACAGTACTTTGGAGATGGAGATCAAAGAAGCAAGATGATGATGGCCATATCATGTCACATATTTTGATTGCATATGATGTTTATCTTTTATACATCTTATTTTTACTTAGTTTGACGGTAGCATTTTAAGATGATCTCTCACTAATTATCAAGAAGTGTTCTCCCTGAGTATGCACCGTTGCGAAAGTTCTTCGTCCTGAGACACCACGTGATGATCGGGTGTGATAGGCTCTACGTTCAAATACAACGGGTGCAAAACAGTTGCACACGCGGAATACTCAGGTTATACTTGATGAGCCAAGCATATACAGATATGGCCTCGGAACACGGAGACCGAAAGGTCGAGCGTGAATCATATAGTAGATATGATCAACATAGTGATGTTCACCAATGAAACTACTCCATCTCACGTGATGATCGGACATGGTTTAGTTGATTTGGATCACGTGATCACTTAGAGGATTAGAGGGATGTCTATCTAAGTGGGAGTTCTTAAGTAATATAATTAATTGAACTTAAATTTATCATGAACTTAGTCCTGGTAGTATTTTGCAAATTATGTTGTAGATCAATAGCTCGCGTTGTTGCTTCCCTGTGTTTATTTTGATATGTTCCTAGAGAAAATTGTGTTGAAAGATGTTAGTAGCAATGATGCGGATTGGATTCGTGATCTGAGGTTTATCCTCATTGCTGCACAGAAGAATTATGTCCTTGATGCACCGCTAGGTGACAGACCTATTGCAGGAGCAGATGCAGACGTTATGAACGTTTGGCTAGCTCAAGATGATGACTACTTGATAGTTTAGTGCACCAAGCTTAATGGCTTAGAATCGGGACTTCAAAGAAGTTTTGAACGTCATGGACCATATGAGATGTTCCAGGAGTTGAACTTAATATTTCAAGCAAATACCCGAGTTGAGAGATATGAAGTCCCCAACAAGTTCTATAGCTAAAAGATGGAGGAGAATCGCTCAACTAGTGAGCATGTGCTCAGATTGTCTGGGTACTACAATCGCTTGAATCAAGTGGGAGTTAATCTTCCAGATAAGATAGTGATTGACAGAATTCTCTAGTCACCATCACCAAGTTAGTAGAACTTCGTGATGAACTATAATATGCAAGGGATAACGGAAACAACTCCCAAGCTCTTCGTGATGCTGAAATCAACGAAGGTAGAAATCAAGAAAAACATCAAGTGTTGATGGTTGACAAGACCACTAGTTTCAAGAAAAGGGCAAAGGGAAGAAGGGGAACTTCAAGAAGAATGGCAAGCAAGTTGCTGCTCAAGTGAAGAAGCCCAAGTCTGATCCTAAGCCTGAGACTAAGTGCTTCTACTGCAAAGGGACTGGTCACTGGAAGCGGAACTACCCCAAGTGATTGGCGGATAAGAAGGATGGCAAAGTGAACATAAGTATATTTGATATACATGTTATTGATGTGTACTTTACTAGTGTTTATATCAACCCCTCAGTATTTGATACTGGATCAGTTTCTAAGAGTAGTAACTCGAAACGGGAGTTGCAGAATGAACAGAGACTAGTTAAGGGTGAAGTGACGATGTGTGTTGGAAGTGGTTCCAAGATTGATATGATCATCATCGCACACTCCCTATACTTTCGGGATTAGTGTTGAACCTGAATAAGTGTTATTTGGTGTTTGCATTAAGCATGAATATGATTTGATCATGTTTATTGTAATACGGTTATTCATTTAAGTAAGAGAATAAATTGTTGTTCTGTTTACATGAATAAAACCTTATATGGTTACACACCCAATGAAAATAGTTCGTTGGATCTCGATCGTAGTGATACACATAATCATAATATTGAAACCAAAAGATGCAAAGTTAATAATGATAGTACAACTTATTTGTAGCACTGCCGTTTAGGTCATATTGGAGTAAAGCGCATGAAGAAACTCCATGCTGATGGGATTTTGGAATCACTTGATTATGAATCACTTGATGCTTGCGAACCATGCCTCATGGGCAAGATGACTGAGACTCCATTCTCCGGAGCGAGCAACTGACTTATTAGAAATAATACATACTGATGTATGCGGTCCGATGAGTGTTAAGGCTCACGGCAAGTATCGTTATTTTCTGAACTTCACAGATGATTTGAGCAGATATGGGTATATCTACTTGATGAAACATAAGTCTGAAACATTTGAAAAGCTCAAAGAATTTCAGAGTGAAGTGGAAAATCATCGTGACAAGAAAATAAAGTTTCTACGATCTGATCGCGGAGACAAATATTTGAGTTATGAGTTTGGTCTTTAATTAAAACAATGTGGAATAGTTTCACAAACTCATGCCACATGGAACACCACAGCATAATGGTGTGTCCGAACATCATAACCGTACTTTATTGGATATAGTGCAATCTATGATGTCTCTTACCGATCTACCACTATCGTTTTGGGGTTATGCATTAGAGACAGCTGCATTAACGTTAAATAGGGCACCATCTAAGTCCGTTGAGACGACACAATCTGAACTGTGGTTTGGCAAGAAACCAAAGTTGTCGTTTCTTAAAGTTTGGGGTTGTGATGCTTATATGAAAAAGTTTCATCCTAATAAGCTCAAACCCAAATCGGAGAAATATGTCTTCATAGGATACCCAAAGGAGACTGTTGGGTACACCTTCTATCACAAATCCGAAGGCAAGACTTCTGTTGCTAAATTCGGAGTTTTTCTAGAGAAGGAGTTTCTCTCGAAAGAAGTGAGTGGGAGGAAAGTAGAACTTGATGAGGTAACTATACCTGCTCCCTTATTGGAAACTAGTTCATCACAGAAATTTGTTCCTGTGACTACTACACCAATTAGTGAGGAAGCTAATGACGATGTTCATGTAACTTTAGATCAAGTTACTACCAAATCTCGTAGGTAAACCAGAGTGAGATCCGCACCAGAGTGGTACGATAATCCTGTTCTGGAAGTCATGTTACTAGACCATGACGAACTTGCGAACTATGAGGAAGCGATGATGAGCCCAGATTCCGCGAAATGGTCTGAGGCCATGAAATCTGAGATATGATCCATGTATGAGAACAAATTATAGACTTTGGTTGACTTGCCCGATGATCGGCAAGCCATAAAAAATAAATGGATCTTCAAGAAGAAGACGGACGCTGATAGTAGTGTTACTATCTACAAAGCTAGAATTGTCGCAAAAGGTTTTTGACAAGTTCAAGGTGTTGACTATGATGAGATTTTCTCACTCGTATCTATGCTTAAGTCTGTCCGAATCATGTTAGCAATTGCCGCATTTTATGAAATCTGGCAAATGGATAAACAAAACTGCATTCCTTAATGGATTTACTAAAGAAGAGTTGTATACGATGCAACTAGAAGATTTTGTCGATTCTAAAGGTGTTAACTAAATATGCAAGCTCCAGCGATCCATCTATGGACTGGTGCAAGAATCTCGGAGTTGGAATATACGCTTTGATAAGTTGATCAAAGCATATAATTTTATACAGACTTGCGGTGAAGCCTGTATTTACAAGAAAGTGAGTGAGAGCACTACAACATTTCTGATAAGTATATGTGAATGACATATTGTTGATCAGAAATAATGTAGAATTATTCTGCAAAGCATAAAGGAGTGTTTGAACGGAGTTTTTCAAAGAAAGACCTCGGTGAAGCTGCTTACATATTGAGTATCAAGATCTATAGAGATAGATCAAGATACTTGATAAGTTTTTTCAATGAGTACATACCTTAACAAGATTTTGAAGTAGTTCAAACTGGAACAGTCAAAGAAAAGGTTTCTTTCCTGTGTTACAAGGTGTGAAGTTGAGTAAGACTCAAAGCCCGACCACGGCAGAAGATAGAAAGAGAATGAAAGTCATTCCCTATACCTCAGTCATAGGTTCTATAAAGTATGCCATGTTGTATACCAGATCTATTATATGCCCTACCACTGAGTTTGGCAAGGGAGTACGATAGTGATCTAGGAGTAGATCACTGGACAGCGGTCAAAATTATCCTTAGTGGAATAAGGATATGTTTCTCGATTATGAAAGTGAAAAAAAGGTTCGTCGTAAAGGGTTACGCCGATGCAAGTTTTGACACTGATCCAGATGATTCTAAGTCTCAATCTGGATACATATTGAAAGTGGGAGCAATTAGCTAGAGTAGCTCCATGCAGAGCATTGTTGACATAGAAATTTGCAAAATACATGCGGATCTGAATGTGGCAGACCCGTTGACTAAGATTCTCTCACAAGCAAAACATGATCACACCTTAGTACTCCTTGGGTGTTAATCACATAGCGATGTGAACTAGATTACTGAATCTAGTAAACCCTTTGGGTGTTGGTCACATGGCGATGTGAACTATGGGTGTTAATCACATGATGATGTGAACTATCGATGTTAATCACATGGTGATGTGATCTAGATTATTGACTCTAGTGCAAGTGGGAGACTGAAGGAAATATGTCCTAGAGGCAATAATAAAGTTATTATTTATTTCCTTATTTCATGATAAATGTTTATTATTCATGCTAGAATTGTATTAACCGGAAACATAATACATGTGTGAATACATAGACAAACAGAGTGTCACTAGTATGCCTCTACTTGACTAGCTCGTTAATCAAAGATGGTTATGTTTCCTAACCATGGACAAAGAGTTGTTATTTAATTAACGGGATCACATCATTAGGAGAATGATGTGATTGACATGACCCATTTCATTAGCTTAGCACCCGATCATTTAGTATGTTGCTATTGCTTTCTTCATGACTTATACATGTTCCTATGACTATGAGATAATGCAACTCCCGTTTGCCGGAGGAACACTTTGTGTGCTACCAAACGTCACAACGTAACTGGGTGATTATAAAGGAGCTCTACAGGTGTCTCCAAAGGTACATGTTGGGTTGGCGTATTTCGAGATTAGGATTTGTCACTCCGAATGTCGGAGAGGTATCTCTGGACCCTCTCGGTAATGCACATCACTTAAACCTTGCAAGCATTGCAACTAATGAGTTAGTTGCGGGATGATGTATTACCGAACGAGTAAAGAGACTTGCCGGTAACGAGATTGAACTAGGTATTGGATACCGACGATCGAATCTTGGGCAAGTAACATATCGATGACAAAGGGAACAACGTATGTTGTTATGCGGTCTGACCGATAAAGATCTTCGTAGAATATGTAGGAGCCAATATGGGCATCCAGGTCCCGCTATTGGTTATTGACCGGAGACGTGTCTCGGTCATGTCTACATTGTTCTCGAATCGTAGGGTCCGCACGCTTAAGGTTTCGATGACAGTTATATTATGAGTTTATGAGTTTTGATGTACCGAAGGAGTTTGGAGTCCCGGATGAGATCGGGGACATGACGAGGAGTCTCGAAATGGTCAAGACGTAAAGATCGATATATTGGACGACTATATTCGGACATCGGAAAGGTTCCGAGTGATTCGGGTATTTTTCGGAGTACCGGGTAGTTACGGGAGAAGCAATGGGCCTTGATGGGCTTTAGTGGGAAGAGGAGAAAGGGCCAAGGGGCTGCTGCGCCCCCCCTCCCCTCTAGTCCGAATTGGACTAGGGAAAAGGGGGCCGGCCACCTTTCCTTTTCATCCACTTCCTTCTCCCTTCCTCCCCTCTTGGTGGACTCCTACTAGGACTTGGAGTCCTAGTAGGACTCCACATCCTGGCCGCACCAAGCCTTGGCCGGCCTCCTCCTCCTCCATCCTTTATATACTGAGGCAAGGGGCACCCCATGGACACACAAGTTGATCTTCGTGATCGTTCCTTAGCCGTGTGCGGTGCCCCCCTCCACCATATTCCACCTCGGTCATATTGTAGCGGTGCTTAGGCGAAGCCCTGCGACGGTAGAACATCAAGATCGTCACCACGCCGTCGTGCTGACGGAACTCCTCCCCGACGCTTTGCTGGATCGGAGCCCGGGGATCGTCATCGAGCTGAACGTGTGCCAAGAACTCGGAGGTGCCGGAGTAACGGTGCTTGGATCGGTCGAACCGTGAAGACGTAAGACTACATCAACCACGTTGTGCTAACGCTTCCGTTGTCGATCTACAAGGTACGTAGATCACACTCTCCCCTAGTTGCTATGCATCACCATGATCTTGCGTGTGCGTAGGAAATTTTTTGAAATTACTACTTCCCCAACAGTGGCATCCGATCCTAAGTTTTATGTGTTGATGTTATATACACGAGTAGAACACAAGTGAGTTGTGGGCGATGTAAGTCATACTGCTTACCAGCATGTCATACTTTGGTTCGGCGGTATTGTTGGATGAAGCGGCCCGGACCGACATTACGCGTACGCTTACGCGAGACCGGTTCTCCCGACGTGCTTTGCACATAGGTGGCTTGCGGGTGACAGTTTCTCCAACTTTAGTTGAACCGAGTGTGGCTACGCCCGGTCCTTGCGAAGGTTAAAACAGCACCAACTTGACAAACTTGTTGTTTTGATGCGTAGGTAAGATTGGTTCTTGCTTAAGCCCGTAGCAGCCACGTAAAACTTGCAACAACAAAGTAGAGGACGTCTAACTTGTTTTTGCAGGGCATGTTGTGATGTGATATGGTCAAGACGTGATGAGATATAAGTTGTTGTATGAGATGATCATGTTTTGTTGAAAGTTATCAGCAACTGGCAAAATTCTTATGGTTGTCTCTCTATTGCATGAGATGCAAGCGTCCAATAATTGCTTTACTTTATCGCTATGCGATAGCAATAGTTGCAAGAGCAATTGTTGGCGAGACGACCACGCAACGACACATTGATATAGATCAAGATGATGGAGATCATGGTGTCATGCCGGTGACGATATAGATCATAATAGTACTTTGGAGATGGAGATCAAAGAAGCAAGATGATGATGGCCATATCATGTCACATATTTTGATTGCATATGATGTTTATCTTTTATACATCTTATTTTTACTTAGTTTGACGGTAGCATTTTAAGATGATCTCTCACTAATTATCAAGAAGTGTTCTCCCTGAGTATGCACCGTTGCGAAAGTTCTTCGTGCTGAGACACCACGTGATGATCGGGTGTGATAGACTCTACGTTCAAATACAACGGGTGCAAAACAGTTGCACACGCGGAATACTCAGGTTATACTTGATGAGCCAAGCATATACAGATATGGCCTCGAAACACGGGGACCGAAAGGTCGAGCGTGAATCATATAGTAGATATGATCAACATAGTGATGTTCACCAATGAAACTACTCCATCTCACGTGATGATCGGACATGGTTTAGTTGATTTGGATCACGTGATCACTTAGAGGATTAGAGGGATGTCTATCTAAGTGGGAGTTCTTAAGTAATATAATTAATTGAACTTAAATTTATCATGAACTTAGTCCTGGTAGTATTTTGCAAATTATGTTGTAGATCAATAGCTCGCGTTGTTGCTTCCCTGTGTTTATTTTGATATGTTCCTAGAGAAAATTGTGTTGAAAGATGTTAGTAGCAATGATGCGGATTGGATTCGTGATCTGAGGTTTATCCTTATTGCTGCACAGAAGAATTATGTCCTTGATGCACCGCTAGGTGACAGACCTATTGCAGGAGCAGATGCAGACGTTATGAACGTTTGGCTAGCTCAAGATGATGACTACTTGATAGTTTAGTGCACCAAGCTTAATGGCTTAGAATCGGGACTTCAAAAACGTTTTGAACGTCATGGACCATATGAGATGTTCCAGGAGTTGAACTTAATATTTCAAGCAAATACCCGAGTTGAGAGATATGAAGTCCCCAACAAGTTCTATAGCTAAAAGATGGAGGAGAGTCGCTCAACTAGTGAGCATGTGCTCAGATTGTCTGGGTACTACAATCGCTTGAATCAAGTGGGAGTTAATCTTCCAGATAAGATAGTGATTGACAGAATTCTCTAGTCACCATCACCAAGTTAGTAGAACTTCGTGATGAACTATAATATGCAAGGGATAACGGAAACAACTCCCAAGCTCTTCATGATGCTGAAATCAACGAAGGTAGAAATCAAGAAAAACATCAAGTGTTGATGGTTGACAAGACCACTAGTTTCAAGAAAAGGGCAAAGGGAAGAAGGGGAACTTCAAGAAGAATGGCAAGCAAGTTGCTGCTCAAGTGAAGAAGCCCAAGTCTGATCCTAAGCCTGAGACTAAGTGCTTCTACTGCAAAGGGACTGGTCACTGGAAGCGGAACTACCCCAAGTGATTGGCGGATAAGAAGGATGGCAAAGTGAACATAAGTATATTTGATATACATGTTATTGATGTGTACTTTACTAGTGTTTATATCAACCCCTCAGTATTTGATACTGGATCAGTTTCTAAGAGTAGTAACTCGAAACGGGAGTTGCAGAATGAACAGAGACTAGTTAAGGGTGAAGTGACGATGTGTGTTGGAAGTGGTTCCAAGATTGATATGATCATCATCGCACACTCCCTATACTTTCGGGATTAGTGTTGAACCTGAATAAGTGTTATTTGGTGTTTGCATTAAGCATGAATATGATTTGATCATGTTTATTGTAATACGGTTATTCATTTAAGTAAGAGAATAAATTGTTGTTCTGTTTACATGAATAAAACCTTATATGGTTACACACCCAATGAAAATAGTTCGTTGGATCTCGATCGTAGTGATACACATAATCATAATATTGAAACCAAAAGATGCAAAGTTAATAATGATAGTGCAACTTATTTGTAGCACTGCCGTTTAGGTCATATTGGAGTAAAGCGCATGAAGAAACTCCATGCTGATGGGATTTTGGAATCACTTGATTATGAATCACTTGATGCTTGCGAACCATGCCTCATGGGCAAGATGACTGAGACTCCGTTCTCCGGAGCGAGCAACTGACTTATTAGAAATAATACATACTGATGTATGCGGTCCGATGAGTGTTAAGGCTCATGGCAAGTATCATTATTTTCTGAACTTCACAGATGATTTGAGCAGATATGGGTATATCTACTTGATGAAACATAAGTCTGAAACATTTGAAAAGTTCAAAGAATTTCAGAGTGAAGTGGAAAATCATCGTGACAAGAAAATAAAGTTTCTACGATCTGATCGCGGAGACAAATATTTGAGTTATGAGTTTGGTCTTTAATTAAAACAATGTGGAATAGTTTCACAAACTCATGCCACATGGAACACCACAGCATAATGGTGTGTCCGAACGTCATAACCGTACTTTATTGGATATAGTGCAATCTATGATGTCTCTTACCGATCTACCACTATCGTTTTGGGGTTATGCATTAGAGACAGCTGCATTAACGTTAAATAGGGCACCATCTAAGTCCGTTGAGACGACACAATCTGAACTGTGGTTTGGCAAGAAACCAAAGTTGTCGTTTCTTAAAGTTTGGGGTTGTGATGCTTATATGAAAAAGTTTCATCCTAATAAGCTCAAACCCAAATCGGAGAAATATGTCTTCATAGGATACCCAAAGGAGACTGTTGGGTACACCTTCTATCACAAATCCGAAGGCAAGACTTCTGTTGCTAAATTCGGAGTTTTTCTAGAGAAGGAGTTTCTCTCGAAAGAAGTGAGTGGGAGGAAAGTAGAACTTGATGAGGTAACTGTACCTGCTCCCTTATTGGAAACTAGTTCATCACAGAAATTTGTTCCTGTGACTACTACACCAATTAGTGAGGAAGCTAATGACAATGATCATGTAACTTCAGATCAAGTTACTACCAAATCTCGTAGGTAAACCTGAGTGAGATCCGCACCAGAGTGGTACGATAATCCTGTTCTGGAAGTCATGTTACTAGACCATGACGAACTTGCGAACTATGAGGAAGCGATGATGAGCCCAGATTCCGCGAAATGGTTTGAGGCCATGAAATCTGAGATATGATCCATGTATGAGAACAAAGTATGGACTT
>NC_041380.1:603468759-603469227 GCF_002162155.2 Triticum dicoccoides | reverse complement strand
AGAAATAATGTAGAATTATTCTGCAAAGCATAAAGGAGTGTTTGAACGGAGTTTTTCAAAGAAAGACCTCGGTGAAGCTGCTTACATATTGAGTATCAAGATCTATAGAGATAGATCAAGATACTTGATAAGTTTTTTCAATGAGTACATACCTTAACAAGATTTTGAAGTAGTTCAAACTGGAACAGTCAAAGAAAAGGTTTCTTGCCTGTGTTACAAGGTGTGAAGTTGAGTAAGACTCAAAGCCCGACCACGGCAGAAGATAGAAAGAGAATGAAAGTCATTCCCTATACCTCAGTCATAGGTTCTATAAAGTATGCCATGTTGTATACCAGATCTATTATATGCCCTACCACTGAGTTTGGCAAGGGAGTACGATAGTGATCTAGGAGTAGATCACTGGACAGCGGTCAAAATTATCCTTAGTGGAATAAGGATATGTTTCTCGATTATGAAAGTGAAAAAAAA
>NC_041380.1:603456985-603467479 GCF_002162155.2 Triticum dicoccoides | reverse complement strand
CGATGACAAAGGGAACAACGTATGTTGTTATGCGGTCTGACCGATAAAGATCTTCGTAGAATATGTAGGAGCCAATATGGGCATCCAGGTCCCGCTATTGGTTATTGACCGGAGACGTGTCTCGGTCATGTCTACATTGTTCTCGAATCGTAGGGTCCGCACGCTTAAGGTTTCGATGACAGTTATATTATGAGTTTATGAGTTTTGATGTACCGAAGGAGTTTGGAGTCCCGGATGAGATCGGGGACATGACGAGGAGTCTCGAAATGGTCAAGACGTAAAGATCGATATATTGGACGACTATATTCGGACATCGGAAAGGTTCCGAGTGATTCGGGTATTTTTCGGAGTACCGGGTAGTTACGGGAGAAGCAATGGGCCTTGATGGGCTTTAGTGGGAAGAGGAGAAAGGGCCAAGGGGCTGCTGCGCCCCCCCTCCCCTCTAGTCCGAATTGGACTAGGGAAAAGGGGGCCGGCCACCTTTCCTTTTCATCCACTTCCTTCTCCCTTCCTCCCCTCTTGGTGGACTCCTACTAGGACTTGGAGTCCTAGTAGGACTCCACATCCTGGCCGCACCAAGCCTTGGCCGGCCTCCTCCTCCTCCATCCTTTATATACTGAGGCAAGGGGCACCCCATGGACACACAAGTTGATCTTCGTGATCGTTCCTTAGCCGTGTGCGGTGCCCCCCTCCACCATATTCCACCTCGGTCATATTGTAGCGGTGCTTAGGCGAAGCCCTGCGACGGTAGAACATCAAGATCGTCACCACGCCGTCGTGCTGACGGAACTCCTCCCCGACGCTTTGCTGGATCGGAGCCCGGGGATCGTCATCGAGCTGAACGTGTGCCAAGAACTCGGAGGTGCCGGAGTAACGGTGCTTGGATCGGTCGAACCGTGAAGACGTAAGACTACATCAACCACGTTGTGCTAACGCTTCCGTTGTCGATCTACAAGGTACGTAAATCACACTCTCCCCTAGTTGCTATGCATCACCATGATCTTGCGTGTGCGTAGGAAATTTTTTGAAATTACTACGTTCCGCAACAGTGGCATCCGATCCTAGGTTTTATGTGTTGATGTTATATACACGAGTAGAACACAAGTGAGTTGTGGGCGATGTAAGTCATACTACTTACCAGCATGTCATACTTTGGTTCGGCGGTATTGTTGGATGAAGCGGCCTGGACCGACATTACGCGTACGCTTACGCGAGACCGGTTCTCCCGATGTGCTTTGCACATAGGTGGCTTGCGGGTGACAGTTTCTCCAACTTTAGTTGAACCGAGTGTGGCTACGCCCGGTCCTTGCGAAGGTTAAAACAGCACCAACTTGACAAACTATCGTTGTGGTTTTGATGCGTAGGTAAGATTGGTTCTTGCTTAAGCCCGTAGCAGCCACGTAAAACTTGCAACAACAAAGTAGAGGACGTCTAACTTGTTTTTGCAGGGCATGTTGTGATGTGATATGGTCAAGACGTGATGAGATATAAGTTGTTGTATGAGATGATCATGTTTTGTTGAAAGTTATTAGCAACTGGCAAAATCCTTATGGTTGTCTCTCTATTGCATGAGATGCAAGCGTCCAATAATTGCTTTACTTTATCGCTATGCGATAGCAATAGTTGCAAGAGCAATTGTTGGCGAGACGACCACGCAACGACACATTGATATAGATCAAGATGATGGAGATCATGGTGTCATGCCGGTGACGATATAGATCATAACAGTACTTTGGAGATGGAGATCAAAGAAGCAAGATGATGATGGCCATATCATGTCACATATTTTGATTGCATATGATGTTTATCTTTTATACATCTTATTTTTAATTAGTTTGACGGTAGCATTTTAAGATGATCTCTCACTAATTATCAAGAAGTGTTCTCCCTGAGTATGCACCGTTGCGAAAGTTCTTCGTGCTGAGACACCACGTGATGATCGGGTGTGATAGGCTCTACGTTCAAATACAACGGGTGCAAAACAGTTGCACACGCGGAATACTCATGTTATACTTGATGAGCCAAGCATATACAGATATGGCCTCGGAACACGGAGACCGAAAGGTCGAGCGTGAATCATATAGTAGATATGATCAACATAGTGATGTTCACCAATGAAACTACTCCATCTCACGTGATGATCGGACATGGTTTAGTTGATTTGGATCACGTGATCACTTAGAGGATTAGAGGGATGTCTATCTAAGTGGGAGTTCTTAAGTAATATAATTAATTGAACTTAAATTTATCATGAACTTAGTCCTGGTAGTATTTTGCAAATTATGTTGTAGATCAATAGCTCGCGTTGTTGCTTCCCTGTGTTTATTTTGATATGTTCCTAGAGAAAATTGTGTTGAAAGATGTTAGTAGCAATGATGCGGATTGGATTCGTGATCTGAGGTTTATCCTCATTGCTGCACAGAAGAATTATGTCCTTGATGCACCGCTAGGTGACAGACCTATTGCAGGAGCAGATGCAGACGTTATGAACGTTTGGCTAGCTCAAGATGATGACTACTTGATGTTTAGTGCACCAAGCTTAATGGCTTAGAATCGGGACTTCAAAGACGTTTTGAACGTCATGGACCATATGAGATGTTCCAGGAGTTGAACTTAATATTTCAAGCAAATACCCGAGTTGAGAGATATGAAGTCCCCAACAAGTTCTATAGCTAAAAGATGGAGGAGAATCGCTCAACTAGTGAGCATGTGCTCAGATTGTCTGGGTACTACAATCGCTTGAATCAAGTGGGAGTTAATCTTCCAGATAAGATAGTGATTGACAGAATTCTCTAGTCACCATCACCAAGTTAGTAGAACTTCGTGATGAACTATAATATGCAAGGGATAACGGAAACAACTCCCAAGCTCTTCGTGATGCTGAAATCAACGAAGGTAGAAATCAAGAAAAACATCAAGTGTTGATGGTTGACAAGACCACTAGTTTCAAGAAAAGGGCAAAGGGAAGAAGGGGAACTTCAAGAAGAATGGCAAGCAAGTTGCTGCTCAAGTGAAGAAGCCCAAGTCTGATCCTAAGCTTGAGACTAAGTGCTTCTACTGCAAAGGGACTGGTCACTGGAAGCGGAACTACCCCAAGTGATTGGCGGATAAGAAGGATGGCAAAGTGAACATAAGTATATTTGATATACATGTTATTGATGTGTACTTTACTAGTGTTTATATCAACCCCTCAGTATTTGATACTGGATCAGTTTCTAAGAGTAGTAACTCGAAACGGGAGTTGCAGAATGAACAGAGACTAGTTAAGGGTGAAGTGACGATGTGTGTTGGAAGTGGTTCCAAGATTGATATGATCATCATCGCACACTCCCTATACTTTCGGGATTAGTGTTGAACCTGAATAAGTGTTATTTGGTGTTTGCATTAAGCATGAATATGATTTGATCATGTTTATTGTAATACGGTTATTCATTTAAGTAAAAGAATAAATTGTTGTTCTGTTTACATGAATAAAACCTTATATGGTTACACACCCAATGAAAATAGTTCGTTGGATCTCGATCGTAGTGATACACATAATCATAATATTGAAACCAAAAGATGCAAAGTTAATAATGATAGTGCAACTTATTTGTAGCACTGCCGTTTAGGTCATATTGGAGTAAAGCGCATGAAGAAACTCCATGCTGATGGGATTTTGGAATCACTTGATTATGAATCACTTGATGCTTGCGAACCATGCCTCATGGGCAAGATGACTGAGACTCCATTCTCCGGAGCGAGCAACTGACTTATTAGAAATAATACATACTGATGTATGCGGTCCGATGAGTGTTAAGGCTCACGGCAAGTATCGTTATTTTCTGAACTTCACAGATGATTTGAGCAGATATGGGTATATCTACTTGATGAAACATAAGTCTGAAACATTTGAAAAGTTCAAAGAATTTCAGAGTGAAGTGGAAAATCATCGTGACAAGAAAATAAAGTTTCTACGATCTGATCGCGGAGACAAATATTTGAGTTATGAGTTTGGTCTTTAATTAAAACAATGTGGAATAGTTTCACAAACTCATGCCACATGGAACACCACAGCATAATGGTGTGTCCGAACGTCATAACCGTACTTTATTGGATATAGTGCAATCTATGATGTCTCTTACCGATCTACCACTATCGTTTTGGGGTTATGCATTAGAGACAGCTGCATTAACGTTAAATAGGGCACCATCTAAGTCCGTTGAGACGACACAATCTGAACTGTGGTTTGGCAAGAAACCAAAGTTGTCATTTCTTAAAGTTTGGGGTTGTGATGCTTATATGAAAAAGTTTCATCCTAATAAGCTCAAACCCAAATCGGAGAAATATGTCTTCATAGGATACCCAAAGGAGACTGTTGGGTACACCTTCTATCACAAATCCGAAGGCAAGACTTCTGTTGCTAAATTCGGAGTTTTTCTAGAGAAGGAGTTTCTCTCGAAAGAAGTGAGTGGGAGGAAAATAGAACTTGATGAGGTAACTGTACCTGCTCCCTTATTGGAAACTAGTTCATCACAAAAATTTGTTCCTGTGACTACTACACCAATTAGTGAGGAAGCTAATGACGATGATCATGTAACTTCAGATCAAGTTACTACCAAATCTCGTAGGTAAACCAGAGTGAGATCCGCACCAGAGTGGTACGATAATCCTGTTCTGGAAGTCATGTTACTAGACCATGACGAACTTGCGAACTATGAGGAAGCGATGATGAGCCCAGATTCCGCGAAATGGTTTGAGGCCATGAAATCTGAGATATGATCCATGTATGAGAACAAAGTATGGACTTTGGTTGACTTGCCCGATGATCGGCAAGCCATAAAAAATAAATGGATCTTCAAGAAGAAGACGGACGCTGATAGTAGTGTTACTATCTACAAAGCTAGAATTGTCGCAAAAGGTTTTCGACAAGTTCAAGGTGTTGACTACGATGAGATTTTCTCACTCGTATCTATGCTTAAGTCTGTCCGAATCATGTTAGCAATTGCCGCATTTTATGAAATCTGGCAAATGGATAAACAAAACTGCATTCCTTAATGGTTTTACTAAAGAAGAGTTGTATACGATGCAACTAGAAGATTTTGTCGATCCTAAAGGTGTTAACTAAATATGCAAGCTCCAGCGATCCATCTATGGACTGGTGCAAGAATCTCGGAGTTGGAATATACGCTTTGATAAGTTGATCAAAGCATATAATTTTATACAGACTTGCGGTGAAGCCTATATTTACAAGAAAGTGAGTGAGAGCACTACAACATTTCTGATAAGTATATGTGAATGACATATTGTTGATCAGAAATAATGTAGAATTATTCTGCAAAGCATAAAGGAGTGTTTGAACGGAGTTTTTCAAAGAAAGACCTCGGTGAAGCTGCTTACATATTGAGTATCAAGATCTATAGAGATAGATCAAGATACTTGATAAGTTTTTTCAATGAGTACATACCTTAACAAGATTTTGAAGTAGTTCAAACTGGAACAGTCAAAGAAAAGGTTTCTTGCCTGTGTTACAAGGTGTGAAGTTGAGTAAGACTCAAAGCCCGACCACGGCAGAAGATAGAAAGAGAATGAAAGTCATTCCCTATACCTCAGTCATAGGTTCTATAAAGTATGCCATGTTGTATACCAGATCTATTATATGCCCTACCACTGAGTTTGGCAAGGGAGTACGATAGTGATCTAGGAGTAGATCACTGGACAGCGGTCAAAATTATCCTTAGTGGAATAAGGATATGTTTCTCGATTATGAAAGTGAAAAAAAAAAGGTTCGTCGTAAAGGGTTACGCCGATGCAAGTTTTGACACTGATCCAGATGATTCTAAGTCTCAATCTGGATACATATTGAAAGTGGGAGCAATTAGCTAGAGTAGCTCCATGTAGAGCATTGTTGACATAGAAATTTGCAAAATACATGCGGATCTGAATGTGGCAGACCCGTTGACTAAGATTCTCTCACAAGCAAAACATGATCACACCTTAGTACTCCTTGGGTGTTAATCACATGGCGATGTGAACTAGATTACTGAATCTAGTAAACCCTTTGGGTGTTGGTCACATGGCGATGTGAACTATGGGTGTTAATCACATGATGATGTGAACTATCGATGTTAATCACATGGTGATGTGATCTAGATTATTGACTCTAGTGCAAGTGGGAGACTGAAGGAAATATGTCCTAGAGGCAATGATAAAGTTATTATTTATTTCCTTATTTCATGATAAATGTTTATTATTCATGCTAGAATTGTATTAACCGGAAACATAATACATGTGTGAATACATAGACAAACAGAGTGTCACTAGTATGCCTCTACTTGACTAGCTCGTTAATCAAAGATAGTTATGTTTCCTAACCATGGACAAAGAGTTGTTATTTGATTAACGGGATCACATCATTAGGAGAATGATGTGATTGACATGACCCATTTCATTAGCTTAGCACCCGATCGTTTAGTATGTTGCTATTGCTTTCTTCATGACTTATACATGTTCCTATGACTATGAGATTATGCAACTCCCGTTTGCCGGAGGAACACTTTGTGTGCTACCAAACGTCACAATGTAACTGGATGATTATAAAGGAGCTCTACAGGTGTCTCCAAAGGTACATGTTGGGTTGGCGTATTTCGAGATTAGGATTTGTCACTCCGAATGTCGGAGAGGTATCTCTGGACCCTCTCGGTAATGCACATCACTTAAGCCTTGCAAGCATTGCAACTAATGAGTTAGTTGCGGGATGATGTATTACGGAACGAGTAAAGAGACTTGCCGGTAACGAGATTGAACTAGGTATTGGATACCGAGGATCGAATCTCGGGCAAGTAACATACCGATGACAAAGGGAACAACGTATGTTGTTATGCGGTCTGACCGATAAAGATCTTTGTAGAATATGTAGGAGCCAATATGGGCATCCAGGTCCCGCTATTGGTTATTGACCGGAGACGTGTCTCGGTCATGTCTACATTGTTCTCGAACCGTAGGGTCCGCACGCTTAAGGTTTCGATGACAGTTATATTATGAGTTTATGAGTTTTGATGTACCGAAGGAGTTCGGAGTCCCGGATGAGATCGGGGACATGACGAGGAGTCTCGAAATGGTCGAGACGTAAAGATCGATATATTGGACGACTATATTCGGACATCGAAAGGTTCCGAGTGATTCGGGTATTTTTCGGAGTACCGGGTAGTTACGGGAGAAGCAATGGGCCTTGATGGGCTTTAGTGGGAAGAGGAGAAAGGGCCAAGGGGCTGCTGCACCCCCCCTCCCCTCTAGTCCGAATTGGACTAGGGAAAAGGGGGCCGGCCACCTTTCCTTCTCCTCCACTTCCTTCTCCCTTCCTCCCCTCTTGGTGGACTCCTACTAGGACTTGGAGTCCTAGTAGGACTCCACATCCTGGCCGCACCAAGCCTTGGCCGGCCTCCTCCTCCTCCATCCTTTATATACTGAGGCAAGGGGCACCCCATGGACACACAAGTTGATCTTCGTGATCGTTCCTTAGCCGTGTGCGGTGCCCCCCTCCACCATATTCCACCTCGGTCATATTGTAGCGGTGCTTAGGCAAAGCCCTGCGACGGTAGAACATCAAGATCGTCACCACGCCGTCGTGCTGACGGAACTCCTTCCCGACGCTTTGCTAGATCGGAGTCCGGGGATCGTCATCGAGCTGAACGTGTGCCAAGAACTCGGAGGTGCCGGAGTAACGGTGCTTGGATCGGTCGAACCGTGAAGACGTAAGACTACATCAACCACGTTGTGCTAACGCTTCCGTTGTCGATCTACAAGGTACGTAGATCACAGTCTCCCCTCGTTGCTATGCATCACCATGACCTTGCGTGTGCGTAGGAATTTTTTTTGAAATTACTACGTTCCCCAACAGAAAATCGTTGTCTGCTCTGAGACTCGGCAGCGGCGACGCTTCGCGCCGTAACCCTCCTAGGGGCGTTGTCTTTGAGCTTAGGGGTCCATGTCCGTGCCTCGGCGAGGTGTTAGGCTTGTTCTATGCTTATGTTTTATCTGTTGGTCTGTTGTGTAAGGGGCCTCCCCATCATATTGTATCGTTTGGCCATGTACTCTGGTTTGTTGCTTTATTTATAAAGCGGGGCGAAATCCTATTTCGAGAGAGTGGGAAAGAAAGTACGGGTCCACATCATTACAAACCCACCCGGAGTGGTCTAAAGGACGAAAAGTATCTGATTTTAATAGTTGAAGGATTAAATTTGTCTGGTTTAGAAGTTGAAGAATTATTTCTAAACTATCCGTAAAGTTGAGGGACAAAAAAATATGCTTTTCCCAACTACGTTATAAGTATCATGCACGTACCGAGAAACTCCACAACTAACAGAGAAAGAGAATTGAACATAGAAATAACTTTTGAGACTATTTACGGTACATCCTACTCCTTCTACCCACTAGTATTACATGGGTAATCTCAGTCGTTGATTACATGGGTAATCTTGTCAATGTTTGGTTCGTAATTTATAGAACCCCTCTTGGAGGCACATCGTTGCCGCCGCCTGCCAACGGCGGCATCCGTCTATACTGTATGACAGCCCGCCATGTATTCCCTATGTGCTCACTCGTCATGCGGTGCGGCCACCATTGTTCGTCCATCCTGTGTTCTAGCGAGATTCGATTGCATTGTCTGCATGTGTTGATTGTGTGCCGCCGCCGACTTGTGTACGTATACCATGCGTGATCGCCGGATCTATCGGCTGCTTATCATATATACCATACTAATGCATCTGGACATGATTGATCTAATTAGGGAGGCTAGCTTCGATAGCTTTGTACGTGATGTCTTCCAGGCAAGGTACAGTCATCTCCTTTTTCCCACCAAAAAAGTGGATTTTGTTGGCTTAGAATGGAGAATTAAGAGATACATAAAACAAAGACCACACACCTGGTCTTTGCATAGCTAGGTTGCACACATCGAACACCAACTCACGTGCGAACCAACTTGTGGTTGGATGGTTAGAGAGACTGCGGTATATATCCCTAGCCCATTAGGGTTCAAATCCTGGTGCTCACATTTATTTTTGGATTTATTCTAAGATTTTCGGTGATGCTCATTCAGTGGGAGGAGACGTTCTCGTCGACGACGAGGCGCCTACGATGAATTCGTAAGTCTCAAGATGATATGCCGGCTCAGTCTTTCGGAGGTGCTCGTAGGGATAGGATGTGCGTATGTACGTTCATAGAGGTGAGTGTATGCGCGTGTATATGAACCCTTGTGTCTGTACTGATGTTCAAAAAAAACACCAACTCACGCATACCAAAAAACACGCGAGCAACTAGCAAAGTCTTGTAAGACCAAAACTGTATGAAGGCGAGAATTCAATGAAAAGCTCCAAAGCGATTAGATCTATTGGAAAATAACTGAGGAATCGGGCTTCCGCCAACAGTCCCGGAACGGATGGACTGCATCGAGAAGAAAACACGCGGTTTTGATTTTGCGTGTAGAGTTTTAGTATTTTTGTTTTATTTATCTTCCGATTTTACCTTTGGACAGAAAATACTACTCTTGTTCAGTAATATTGATTGATCTAGTCCATTGAATTGATCAAGAATGGACAGCTCATAGTAGATGTACTGTAAACAATCTCATAACTTTTGCCTATTATATACTAGAAGAACGCCCGTGCGTTGCAACGGGGACACATTAAAATGTATGTATGTAGTGTTATAATACTCATCAATTTAGGACGTAATATTCAATGCACTAAAATAATTTCTACAAAACATCTTAATGTTGATTCAAATAACAAATAGAATCATAAACACTTACTTGATTCTTAACATCAGTAGTTGGTTCGTCCACGGGAATTACTGCCAACTCGTCGAAGTGCCCCTATTACTCTTGATAAAATTTATCCATAGTTCCTCTCTGTAATTATATTAACTCATCCGTAAGCCTATTTTCCTTTTTCTTGCTCATTACCAAATCGATACTTTCCAGATGATATAATATCAGGCAGTGCTAAAACACAACAATTACAAAATCTGTTGAGCTAAAATAATCTAATTGCCAACATACATGTAGTGACAATGGTTAGTGAATTAGTGATTAATAGTATACCTAGGAGATCCGGCCGGTGAAGCAAATAGGGCTGATGGGTGAACTGGTGTGATCGACTGCTTGATACACATATCATAGGTGGAAGGAGCTTTGTGGTAGAAAAACAAAAGGAGTCCTGGAGCAATCAGATCAGAAGCAACAAGCCAACCATCTTGTTCCCGGCAGGCCGTCTGAACGTCGCAACCCGCTGGATCCGCTTGCGGCCTCGCGCATTTGTTTCCTGGCGGCCGCCGCGTAGGGCGTGACTTGCATCGTAGGGAGGGAAGCAGCACGATCCCGGATGGAAAAAATAGGAGTTACTCCTCTGCTCACACATCGTAGCAGCATGCCTCAGGCCTCATGCGTACATGAAGCATACCTGGGAAGTGGCCCCTAGAGTTTGGGGGCCCGCAGTGGCCGCCCCCCTGCCCTCCCCC
>NC_041380.1:603412265-603456685 GCF_002162155.2 Triticum dicoccoides | reverse complement strand
CCTCAGGGCGCCAATCCATGCCGAGCGGCAGCAGCGAGGTGCCATCATGGTGGTGACGGGCGACGCATCCGAGGCGCCGGGGGCGACGCATCCGAGGAGCCGGCGGCGCCGGTGTCCAACTGATCCGTGAAGGCCGCGTCTGCCCGGATCGGCAGATCGGCGGCGGCGGCTGCGTATCCTTGGGAGAGGAGGAAGAGCGGATCGGGACCTCGTTCGCAAGAGGAGCGCTGTGTCTCTAGGGGATCGATAGGAGTGTGTTTTTTTGGCACCGGTTTATTTTGCTGGAGGGTAGCGAGTAAGCAAAGGTGGGAGGATGACGAAAAAAAACCGGAGATGGGAGGATGACGAAAATAAACCAGCGAAAATAAACCGCGCGGACTATTCACCAACTGCTTCATTAGAAGTAGAGATATCCAGTATATACTAACTTCATCGCTCATATGTATAATCAATCTAATCCTCTTACAATACCAAAAGAACTCGATAACTAAAAGGAAAAGAGAAATTGGAAAACGAAATAGCTTGTGCCTATCAATCATATCCAGCAAGTAGTATGCTAATATAATTGACTAACCCATCTGTCTATATATCTATACGAGTATGCTTGATTAGCTTCTCTTCATGCCAGTCCACCACCTGAACATGGCATGTTCATCCCTTGAAATATCATCCGGCGACGGGTTGGTGTCCTGGTCGAGGCCCTCATCCATGCGGCGGAGGTATTGGTGCTTGAACACGGCGGGGTTGCCGGCGAAGCACTCGCGCAGCGCTGCCGTGGCCTTGACGCACGCCTCCACGTCCACGACGCGCTTGGCCACGCCTCGGATCAGGTTGAGTTGTGACGTGTCGGGACTGTAGCGGCCGCGGCACTCTTCCATCGCCTTGTTGAAGTCGTCGAAGCACCCGCCGTTGGTCACGTGATGTATGACGAGCCTCTCGTCGCACCTGGCGCCGGCCATTGATGCTTCCTGCGATGCACGGCACGCTTGCCCATATGTAAGGCTCGCCTGCATGGCGTTAATGGGTCAAAATTGATCGGTCGATCGCTACGTGATGCTAGCTTGTGGTAGATGATCGATTTCGGTCCTTAGCCGGCGGAAACTGTCGCCTATGTAAACTTGTAATAGAAAAACACGGATCGAAATTGATTTTTGGTGGTGCGTGTGACCTTTTCGTTGGTCTTGCCTGGCTGCTATATAAAGGGGCACAAACCCACACATCACCGAACCGGAGACCAACACGACTTGTACAAAATTTTGACATCGTTCTGGTTTACAACTGTGTGTATCCCAGGCCGTTTACAACTTGACATCGTTCTGGTTTACACACAGATGTAAACTCCTACGACTTGTACTAGGACTTGTTTGATCTCGTACTAAACCTAAGGGCATCTCCCTACTCTGACTTGTACTACGACTTGTTTTGATCTACCAAACCTAAGGGCATCTCCAACGCGCCGACGCGCAAATCATTCAAGAACGTCCGGATCATGCTGTTCGCACATGTTTTGCCATTCTACGCGGGTCTGTATCGGTCCGTCGACCGTTACAAACGTAATTTTTCCCGCAAAACCGAGGTAAATATGGGGGCTTTGCTCTCGTCTGGACTGCTGCCACGTCCGCCCTAACCACCATGGCCCACCCGAAACACCCACCCATCTTCATCGTTCTTTCCATCCAACGCCATGCCACTTGCCACGTCACATTTAAGCAAGCCCAGATCATGCATCAAGGCGGCGCTGACGGACATGACCTCTCAGACATCGCCGCATCAATGCGGATGCCGCGTCCCGAGAAAGGAACTGCTGCACCACATTGAAGCAGGTTGACGAGCCCTTCACATGGCCTGCCCACGGATATTTAAGTCGTGCGTCGGCGATGCACATCCACACTCAAACCCCTCCTCCTCCTCTCCGAGGTCCTCCAATTCCAGCGACGATGCAGAAGTCTTGGTTCTCCGCGCCTGTAGGTGGAGGTGATGGCTGCGGCAGCCGGCAGTTCATCGTCAGGTGGATCTTAGCGCCCGCCACCCTCGCTCTCCGGGACTATTGACATCTACGGCGACCGGCTCCTCCGACGAAGAGGAGATCATCGTCTCGTCCGGTGACGAGGAGCACCAGAAGCCATAGCAGTAGCCGCAACGGCTACTGCGCCTCCTCACGGAGGTGGCTCTGATGGACGAAGAGTTCGTCCGTCAGATGGAGAGAATAACAGAACATCTGCTCCGTCATATGGGCCTAGCGCCACCGTCACCGGCGTGGGTCAAGGAGGAGCCACCTTCCCTGCCACGCTGTCGCGTCAAGCGGGAGCCCACGTCCCCACTCCGGCGGGTCAACGAGGAATCTGTTTCCTCCCGCGCAACCGCGGTGGCATCCAGATTGGACGTCATGTCAAGGATAAGCCGACCTTGCCCCCGCGCAACCACGGCATCCAGATCAAACTCCACATCAAGGACGAGCCAGTCTCGCCCCCGCACAGTCGGTACGCGCGCATCGATAGGCCCGCATCGCCGCCCCGCTGCAACCGCCGCCTCGTAAATGAGGAGCTCCCCCCCTCCGCCGCGCGATCACGAAGGTGTGGGACGACAGCGGAGGTGGCGGTCCCTCGGGCTTGAGGGTAATCGTCTCCGAGGAGGAGCGTGCAGCGCAGTATGATTGGAGCAATTTCGCCCGTCGCTACGCTTTCGCCAAGACCGACGTGCCGCCGGAATGGGTCTGCAATGACCTAGACCCCCACCATCGAGTGGGCCCTCGAACGCTCCGTCGCCACCATGGAGACGACTGCCAGGCGCCAGCGCCGCCTTGAGAGCGAGCTCACCAAGATTAGCGAGGAGTGGTCACTTAGCGACTGTTCCGGCAATGCTACTAGGGGCAAAGATGCCGCTAGGGCTCCGCCAGTGCCATCAGGATTGGCCGTCGTGGCCATCTGCAGCGCATAGCAAGAGGCGGGGCGGCTCGTCCGCGAGCAGTAGGCAGCCACCGGACAAGGCTATTGCGGCCCTACAGCGCCCTTCTGCCGCTGAAGGGACCACCCTGACGACGACATCACGAACGACAATGGTTGTGTGGCAGGACAAACCTGCCATGTGTACAAGGTGGTCGTCCGATATAGGTTTTAGTTAAAGGATCATTATATCGACCTTTTATGGATATTATGTCCGAACTTTTATGAAATCGGCCAAGTTTCATGAATTTCGCCCGGTTTAGTTGAAAGGCGGTTTGAAATGTATGCGGGTAGTGTTGGATGACCGACTCCCATATCAATGTCCACGGACTGGTCCCCCTGTTCGCGGGCGAACGCGGAAGCAAATTTGCAGGTCAGTGTTGGAGATGCCCTTACCTAATATACTACAGGTTAACTTCTACATACAATTAGATGATTCCATGCGCAATGAGATTTGGTTATTTGAACTTTGTATTAATAAAAAAAATAAACTAAAAATATATCTAGGTAACATATAGGATCTGTTGAGGACACATCTAGATGTGATATAATTATGTCACATCTAAGCTGATGTCCACTCTGTTTGTGGTATTTTTTTTGTCCTAGTTTTTTTTGTTATTGTTGCAATATATATTTGTGGGAGCTTAGATGTGACATCCTTAAAAAACATCTAGATATGAATTAGACAAACTGTAACATATATCTATACATACTCCCTGGCGTATTAATAAGTACCTTTTTTAGGGAATATATCGATATATACCTTATATATATACTAATAAAGTGGCTCATATTTCTCCCTGGCGTCATTATTAATTGTTAAAAACGTTTCGCTTTTTAGGCTAAAAAAGAAAGGATGCCGATATCTTCCGAACATGCGGGCTGTAGGAGGGTTGTGCCGCACGATTTGTTCGGCAACTTACATGGCCAGCCCGCACGCATCCCGTTTGGGTATGGCGTCCATCCCCCACACATTCGGGTTGTCCATAGATGACCCGCATGTTCGGTCTAATAACAAATATGCCCATATGTTCTGGCGCAGCTGTGTTAGTTACCCCGCGGGATGACGCTTTAGTTATCCGGGGATGGAAACTTTAGCTATCCGGAATGACAAATGTAGTTGTAAAAATATGGCAACTCTCTCTGTTTTGATTAACTATAATTGTCATGTCTAATTTATGGCAGTTGCCACATGTAATCAAACCATAGTTGCCGTGTGTGATTAACTACTTGACATATGTGGTGAAGCAATAGTTGCCATGTGTGTTTACCTAGTTGTCACGTGTGGTCCAACCATAATTGCCATGTATGGTTAATCATAGTTGCCATGTGTGTTTACCTGGTTGCCCCGTACGCGCAACTGCAGTTGGCACGTGTGGTCCACATATAGTTGCCATGTATAGTTAATCATAGTTGCCATGTGCGTTTACCTGGTTGCCACGTACGCACACTGCAGTTGTCACGTGTGGTCCAACCATAGTTGCCATGTATGGTTAATCATAGTTGCCATGTGTGTTTACCTCATTGCCACGTACGTGCAACTGTAGTTGCATCTAGCAACGTACGAGTGTCGTGTGGGGGAAGAGTAGTTCACACAGATGTGGGCGGACTAGGTGGTGACGGTGTGGGCGGAAACCGGTTCGTCCGCGCAGCCGGCAACCGCGCGCTGCGGGTCATGTGGGCGAGCACTCTAACGCCCACACAACATGCTATGCCGACATGGCATTGAAATTTCAACAGATTCCTTTAGGATTCATGCAAAACAGAATCAACGTGGATCAATGCGTGTAGGCGAAGTGCAAACATGCCACACGTGAGCATTATCATTTGGCAAAAGAAAACGTTTCGTTTCTTGTGTGAAGAAAAAGAAGAAAAGTTTCGTTGTTTCATTGCGTTGGTTTCTCGCACCAGCTCACATGATCTATTCATTGGGCCTTCACTCAGCCCACCAGTGCATTAAATTGGGCCTTCACCCAGCCCACCAGTGCGTTAAATTGGGCCTTAACCCCAGTCCAATAGGACTCTAAGTCCTGACTCCTTCAGTTTCCTTTTTCTTTTTTATTAAGCCCTTCACTATAGCTTGGATCCAAGACAGAGGGGAGACTTTGATGCTTCATTTTAGAAACATGCAGATGTCGTCGCCATGCCCAGGACTCGGCAACATAGATGGCACACATCTCGATAGTCATCCTAGAGCTCCGTCCTCCCCGAAGGCGAGCGCGGGGTGGCTCCTGGGTTACTAGACGCCCCTATGGTGACGTCATCCCCTTCGTGTGTAGCGCTGCCTTGGCATCTATAGTAGTAGAAAGTCGTGCAATTGGTGGTATGCCTGCTCATGATCAACGAGCGGCGTCAGCTGCGCTCGACGCTACGCGGCGTTGAAGTGTGCGAGCAACACAATGTCGTCCCTAAGCAGCACCACCGCAATAGATACTCAACCCAGCACAAATCGAGACAATAGTTTATTTATTCGATAAAGAACATTCATTCAATTGAAATATCGAGGTGATACAACCCCATTGAAAGTATGTCCGGCCTCTTCATAGTGCGATGCACACAGCCAACAAGTCCAATAAGCCTAAAAATAAATAGCTTATGCCTTTTGGGTTAGTGTATATGCATGATTTGCATATTACTTTATTTGTACTATCACACCTCTAGTAAGTTTTATTGTTGTTGCATGTCAGCGGCACCTTCATCATCTCCCTATTGGTGACAGAGCAGGTTTTTTTAGGTGATGTTGCTGGTGTTGGTAAAGGCCAAACAGTTGTCGTATTAATCTGGAAAAATTGGCAACAAGGAAGGTATAATGCAGTGTACTTTTGGCAAGAATTTCCATCCAGTATTACAGTGCGTACGCATAAGATTACACGTACTAGGGAAGTAGTATAGGTCATGCATAGTTGCACGCAAAAAGAAACTGTGTTTAATTGTCGTAGTCTAGGAGTATATATTTGTATAATATAAGATCTATCGTTCATCATAACAAAAGGTTTGATGAACCGCCTCTATTGTCCCTTTTTTTTTGATAAAGTATTGTCCTTTTTTTGGCCGTAAGATTTTGTACAAGTAGTGAGGGAACACGGACGAAATGAGAACAATGAACTAAGTAAAAGTATCATGCGCATACAGAGAAGCTGATCCACAACTAACAGAGAAAGATAATTGAACACATAAATAACTTTTGGCTATATATATCCAGTATGCTATCTTCATCGGTAGTACTTATAATTGATCTAATCCGTCTATACCAAAAAACTCGACAAGTAAAAGGAAAAAAATTCAACACCGAAATAGCTTGTGCCTATGTAAATTTGGCAATAGAAAAACACGGATCGAAATTGATTTTTGGTGGTGCGTGTGACCTTTTCGTTTGTCTTGCCTGGCTGCTATATAAATTGATTTTTCATATGTCATTGTTACCATTGCACCAAGACTATCAGTTCAGGACCCACTACCCAACATCTACTGGATTTGACTCCATCAGCCAGAAGGCGACTCCTGTGGCATGGGAATCTGCGTTGGTTTAATGGCAGCATGGCCCCACGTGATTTACCGGTTTAATGGCCGGTATGGTGTATGTATGACCTACGCGAACACCCTCTGGTGTGGGAATCTGTGCTACTTTAATGACCGGTTTGGTCGTACGTATTTGTACGTACACGACGGTAATATAGTTGAGGGCAGGCACATACTGCCGCGGACGGGCGGGCTCTGTGTTTTTCTATTTTGATGAAATATGACCATCTTGTCCTTTTTTATGGAAGGGTGTGGGTTAATCTCAGCATCATTGTGTTTAAGGGGTTGCAGCTTTTATTTTTTGTAGTGGGTTTAAGGGGGTTGTACCTATGCAGGAGTATCAAAAACTAATCCAATGTGTGATATCCAATTTTATATTTCATCTTCGTCTATAGAAATACAATACGTTCTAGATTATAGTAAGAGGGACCAGTATAGGTTATGCATACTTGCACGTAAAATAAAACTGCAACGTTTAATTGTCCTGGCCTAGGACCATTCGTATAAGATCTATCGCCATGACTTAGAATGTGTATATATGCATACCAAAGGGTTTGATGAACCGCCTTTGTTGTGCTTTTTCGACCGAAAGATTTTATACAAGTAGTCAGGGAACAATGAACCAAGTATAAGTATTGCGCACATATCCAGAAACTCCACAACTAACAGAGAAAGATAATTGAACACAGAAATAACTTTTGCTAACTTCATCAACGCTAACGTAATCGATCTAATCCGAAAAACTCTACAACTAAAAGGAAACGAAAAATTCAACACCGAAATAGCTTGTGCCTATTATATCCAGCAGTATGTTACTATAATCGACTAGCCCATCTATCTATATATCTTATATACGTGTATGCTTGCTTAGCTTCTCGTCATGCCAGTCCACCACCTGAACATGTCACGTTCATCCCTCCAAATATCGTCCGGCGATGCGTTGGTGTCCTGGTCGAGGCCTTCGTCCATGCGGCGGAGGTACTGGTGCTTGAACACGGCGGGGTTGTCGGCAAAGCACTCACGCGGCGCTGCCGTGGCCTTGACGCACGCCTCCACGTCCACGACGCGCTTGGCCACGCCTCGGATCAGGTTGAGTTGTGACGTGTCGGGACTGTAGCGGCCGCGGCACTCTTCCATCGCCTTGTTGAAGTCGTCGAAGCACCCGCCGTTGGTCACGTGATGTATGACGAGCCTCTCGTCGCACCTGGCGCCGGCCATTGATGCTTCCTGCGATGCACGGCACGCTTGCATGTACGTACTCGCCATGGCGTTAGCTAGCTAGGGTCAACAACGAAATCAATTGATCTGATCGGTCGATCGATGGCTACGTATTTCGCTTCAAAAATAGATAAGAATACCAGCCGACGATTGGCTTGCTATATATACTATAAGGTTTTAGGTTTGGCTGTGAACAATCCAAATCCGCCGCCGTACGTAACACGATCGGTCTCGGTTGCACCGGGAACCGTACGTATCACGATCGGTCCAAGTCGGGCGTTTCCTGGTCGTCGTGGCCGACTCGGAGCACTGCCGCCGCGCGCCTATATAAATGTGTGTTCAATCCTTTCCTCCTCGCAATCCACTGGTCGGATCGTAGGCGATGACACCGGCGATTCGGCACGCGCTCCAGTGGACACTGGGTGGCGGAGCTGCCGAGGGGGCTCGTCCACGGCCCGCCAGCCCGCCGCTTGCGGCCTCTAAACTCCAGCCTCCTCCCACCGCTGCCGAAGTACTCAAAAACGATCATGTTAAGATTGCCTAGTTGAACGCTTGTCATGCATAGCCAGATTGAGATGTATTATGCTTTTTTAGAGAAAATACATAACCACATAAGCCCGACTTTATAAATAAAGCCATCAGGCAACATCCACATCCAACCGAAAAAATAGCAACAAACACGGAACAGACATACGAAATGAGTTTTGATACAGGGCACCCAAGCCCAATAAGGCGCACAGGCCATAGAACTCATGACACACCAATGAAGCTGGGCGCCAAAGAGGAAGCTGTAGCCCGAATCTTGGAAGACATCAAGTCGAAGGCCTCGTGGTCGGCGTCCTTAGTCAATGATCTTCACTGCTGTAAAAATATGCCAGTTTTAAATAAGCAGGGTTGACAGTACTCTAATCTAATTAAATTGGTCGGGTGCTAGGCGACCGGCCGAAAGTTGGGCAGGTGCGCCGGCGCCTAGCACTGGCCTTTTTAATGTATATAATTGATTTTTATATTTTGTGGCAACAAAGTAAACCGCCAATAATTTACACCAGTATCTCTTAAAACTCCAAGCTTCCTTGAAAGGGAGGCTCGCGGTGAATCGCGGGGCTGTGTGCTGAGTCCTGGCCTCATATGTTTTTTTTTTTGAAACAAGATCCTGGCCCCATATGTATGCGTATGTGACGTTATTTTTTACCCTTTGCTCGGTCTACGTACATGTATTCGTGGCGGCGGGGGTGTGCGTTGTGCACGCGTTGGCCCTCTTGTGCCCGTATTCTCTCCTGTGGATTTGGGTGAGAGGGGCGGTGGTGCTGATCTCGAGAAGGGCGGGGCCTACGGTCGTCTGGATCAAACCGCCTTCACTACTACGGACGCCGTCCGGCGACATCCTCCCTCCTTTTCTTTTTCCAACAGCAGGCCCTGCGCTCTTCATAGTACTTTCATAGCCGGCAAGTTATCCTATCTCTCATCTCTCTCATTCCCCTGCGGTAGCCGATCTCGCTGGCCCTGTCATCGTGCACAACAGGGAACACGGTGGAGGAGGAGAACTGCGACGTGGTGGTCGTGCCCAGGGCCGGCCCTGGGGCATGGGCGACGGGGCGACGGCCTAGGGCCCAGGCGAGGGGGGGGGGGCACATGATGGAGTATATACATATACTATAGCCCAGCAAGAAGCAAGTAAAAAAATTACAAAAAAATTAAAGAAAAAAAATAGGATGGGCTAGGCGGCCCAGATATAGCTAGCTAGCGATTGCTGATGGATACGCGTAGGCAAAGCGGCGCCGTGACTCACGCTCGTTTCGACGTTTCCTTCGTAGGTTGTCACCCTCGCCCGCCCGTCGGCCTTCTCGCTCGCTCGGCGCCTTGCTCCTTGGCCCTTGCCGCGTTGCCCTCGCCGTCGCCGCCACACAGCAGTCTGGCAGGCAGGCGGCAGCCCGGCCAATCGGCCATCCGGCATTCGGCACAACGGCACCGCGGCAATACGGTAATAACTATACAAATGCGCATCTGACTGGAAGTCAAGAAGTACGCATCCATGTTCCTGTCCATCCCCAAACCTCAGTTTGACAATCTCAGTAGTTTATTTATTCTTTATTTAGTATGTACATATTGTAATCCAATCTATCAATTTTTTGTCATTCTAACATGTCTAGGGTTCCAATCATCCGATCTATAAATTCCTAATTTTTTGTATGCTCTTTTGATCTTTTCTTCATGATTTTAGGACATTAGCCTGCCATGTTACCTAAGAAGAAGCAATTGTCGGGTGCTGAAAAAAGAAGGAAAAAGAAAGAAAGTGATCTAAAAATTCTAGATTGTGCCCTTAATGACTTATCAAGAAATGCCCGAAGAAACTTTTTTGAAGCACTGAAGTATTATTGTTGTTGATGGAGTCAGTCTAATTTCGTTCTTATTTGAGGTAATCATGTCATGTTAGTTTCATTTTGCGATCTTTTTAGTACCATTGTTTTTTATGGAGTCGGTTCGAATTTGGTTATTATTGATCTCGATGGAGTCATTTGAATTATTATACTCATATTTTAAACTAAAGATGTGTGATTGAAAGTTACTTTTAATAGGGGCCCACGTCGTTCAGTTCGCCTAGGGCCTCCCGAAACACAGGGCCGGCCCTGGTCGTGCCGGCCAACTCTGTATGTTCCTATCAAGCTACAGTTTTGATGGATGCATGACGCAATCTACTGGAATAGTCAATAGATAGATAGAGATATAATAACCGAAAATGCCTGATGGCGCTCGAGCTGCATGGAGCTCGGTATCTGGGCCACCAACATGCTTCGTGATCAGGCCATAGACCATATTTATTGCATGTATTCAGGTTGTCAGTAATATATTTTATGCCGTATTCAGCGACAGTGTGCAGTGCACCGCACTTCTACAAATATACACGCAAGCCCATCGCAAGTCCTCCTTGCTGTACATGCACCGCATATGCATCACGTGCCAACCAATGTGGCGATAGGGCCTTCGGTGTGCAAGCACATCAACACATCAGAAAAAAAAGAGCTCTACATATGCACTTTCCTTTGATTCTTTTTTTCGCAATTTTCCTTTAAAATTTGTTCAGGTAGTTGGACTAAACAAATTCAGTTTTTCTGGAATGATCATGATGATCTGCATAGAAAATGCGAAATAATCAGGGAAGCACGGAAAATATAGTGTTTTCATGAGTGAACAACTTTTATATATGTTTTTTGTACTCGTGTAAAACTAACAAATGTTGTTGGCAATTCGCCGTTCAGCCAGCATCTGCATGTAAAATTGTGAATTCCATGTTGACCGGTAGCATCATTTGCATCGGGCGCACCACATATGTTCCATGCATCGGAAAGTATCTCAGTGCATCTTGAGATTTGATGCCGTCGGTGACGCCACCTAAAATTATCGTTCTCTAACAAACAGGAAAATTACAAAAAGAAAAATGAAATCCAGGTAGGACTCACCACATAACTATACTACATGTCAAGTTTTCATATTCATATTATAAGCACACATGTAAAATTCATTTTCTCAAATACGCACGAGAGTGCATATATCGTATATTAAAGGGGAGAAAAGGATACAGAAACCCAACCACTTTAGTGGGAGTTGATTACATGGTAGCCCACCCGCTATCCGGCGACTCATACGATTTAGAGAACTCTTCGGATAAACGCACCTAGACAGTACATGTAAAATTCATGTACGGTAAACAATTTTTTTTGCTGGTTTGAGCTACTACCATGAATCGTACATGTAAAATTCATGTACAGTGAACAAAAAAAATGTTAGTCATGTATTTTATAATTTTGTGTCGTGTACATTTACAAAATGTTCAACGTGTATTTAAAAATGGTCATTCTATTCTTAAAAATTGTTAACTGAATATTTAGAAAAACGTATGCCATGTATCTAGAAATTGTGGCCATGCGTCGGTGATGCAACACATCTGCGCTCGAAATCAAATGATTGCAAAGTCTCCACAGAAAGTTCTTGGGCTTTGACGGAACCTTAATTATGTTCCACAAAGAGGTCAAGGGGCTCCTCTCCTGATCAGAAGCTGAAGCTCCTCCCGCCTTAGACAGGAGGTTTGCTTGCCGATTCTTCAAATAAAAAAGCATCTTAGAGCATATATAGCTGGGCGCCCTATATCCGTCTCAAACGCCTGAGCAGACCGTCCTGTCATTGACTGTTCACAAAAAACCGACCCAACAGGACCTCTCAAACAGGTCTCAACTGCCCGGGCTGACTGGCACCCCTTATATCTGTCCCAAATATAGGACGGATATGCGGTGGCCCGGGCACGTCCGGGCGCGTCCGCCACGTCAGCCTGGCCCACCCCGGCCCCACAAAACACCCGTCCGGCACAAACCCTAGCTCACTTCGCTCCACTCCGCTCCCCTTCCCGACGCTCCCATTTCCCCAATCCGCCAAATCCCTACCGCCGGCGAGCATGTCCAGCACCGCCAGCCACTCCGACGGCAGCTCCGGAGACGAGGAGGAGCTGGCGGTCCATATCGCGCTCGAGCGCTCGCGGGTCGATACGGGCCGCAGCTTCGGCTCCAGTGCGACGCCGCCTGTCGCCCGTCGCGGTAGCGCTGATGTCGTCGCTGGCCCTTCCCGCTCCGCGGGCGGATCTGCGAGGCCATCCTGATCTACTCCTCCCGTCCGATGGCCTCCTCCACCTTCGCCCGCTGCTCCGCGTGGGCAGCCCTGGGTTCTAGTGCCCGCTCAGCTGACGTCATGGATGAGGACTCCGGAGTCGGAGGCACGAGCTGCCCGCCGCGAGAGGCAGAGGGCAAGGGAGATGGCGGGCGGGTCCGACGAGTCTGCGCAGTCCGCCCGCCGCTGGCGGGTGCCCGATGAGGAGGACCATATCTTCGAGTGGGCGTGCCGCCGGTCATTGACTGAGGCAGAGACGAAGGCCCGGCGGCTCCGGAGGCTCAACGCCAAGCAACTCCGGCTCTGCATTGAGCAATCCGAGTGGGAGGCGGCGAGGGTGGCCAAGCTCAAGCGCAAGCAAGACCGCGTCTTCCGGCACTTGCAAGGCTACATCGTCATCTTCGATTATTCCTCCTCCTCTGACGGGTCTGACGGCTTCGACATGGACCCACCTCCTGCCGCAGACTCCTACAGCTGCGCCAGCGACCGGAAGGGCAAAGGGCCGGCGAGGAAGTGCTGAAGATCCGTCTTAATTTCAAGTTTTTAGATGTAGTTTGAAGTTGTCCGCCGTATTATGTGTATTATGTGAACTTTGGTTATCTTTTGATGATCCGGCTGTGATCTTTTGATGAACCGGTTGTTCATTCGTATGTTCACTCATGATCTACGTAGTTTTAATCAACGTTGCAGGGTTTACTATGAATATAGAGGATGGAATATAAGATACACGGGTGTGGAGTCGCGGATATAGAAAGTGGCCGGTCAGTGCCCGCGGACGCGCCGTGGGCGTTTGAGGGGCCGGATTTGCCAAGTCCGGTTGTAGATGATCTTATATGCGGAACGCATAGTTTTTTTTTTGAATCATCAAGACTTTATATTTCTCAAATAATCGCAAGTTCATTTACAAGGGCATGAGATGAGAAATAAAATCAGGGAAACGTAGAGTCCCAAAAACTAGAAGATCTATCGCTGAACGAGTTCCTTGTTCTACGTGTCTTTTTGTATTTCGTCTTTTTTATTTATTTTCAGTTTGTATGAGAGGACTTTATATGGGTGTATGCATCTTAAATATGTAGAGGCCGAGTATAATGCTTAAATCTTTTAAGTAATAAAGTGTTCCTTTAAAAAAAAACGATTAGACCATTTGCTTCCCGAAGGCTGCAAAATCTTATATGCGGAATCGCTGAAAACTTGCCATGGCAGTCCTCTCCCCATGCCCAGAAACATCCAATCCTCCTTGATTTCGTTTTTTTTCCTAGTGTTCCTCCTTGATTTCGTATACAAAATGGTGAAGCTTTGATGGGCTGCCGCGTGGGCTTTTACGGCTTAGACCACACATCTCTTGTATCTAGCCGGCCCATGGTGCACATCCACACAATCGAACCTGAGCAACACTCACTCTAGAAAAACAAACACTTTTTTAAGTATCAGTACAGACACAAGCGCTCATATACACGCGCAAACACTCACCCCTATGAACGCACACACACACCTTATTCCTATGAGCACCTCCGAAAGACTGAGTCGGCATATCATCTTGAGATTTACGAAGTCACCGTAGGCGCCTCGTCGTCGACGGGAGCGTCTCCTCCCACTGAAAGCGTATCGCCGGAAATCCTGAAATAAATCGAGGAATAATGCGAGCACCAGGATTTGAACCCTGGTGGGTTGGGGATACCACTGTCCACCTAACCAACTCAACCACAAGTTGATTCGCAAGATAAACAAACACTTGGTCATGAGCGAATGGCTGGTGTGCCCCACAGTCTAAACCAGCGGCCTCGCAGCCGCACCCTCTCGCAAGAAAGAAAGAAAGAAAGAAAGAAAGGAAGGGAAAGCAATCATCGTCCACCAAACCCGCCGAGAGGAAAGAGCCTGCCTCTAGGGTTTCCGGATCGGAGCCGCCGCACTCCAACCATGGTTCGCGGATCGCTCGGGAAGTTGGCGTTGCGCGCCGTCTCGGTCGCCGCCAAATGTCAGCACCAGCAGATCCGTGGATTTACCATCCACGAGTACCAGGTGCCCGCCCGCGTCCAGACCCCCTCCGCCCCTCTCTCCCTCAATTTCCTCTGTTTTTTACTTGCGAATTTCGATCTGGAGGCCCGTATCACAAGTTAGGGTTCCTGTCGGCCTGGCTTATGTGTGTGGGTGTCGCAGGTCGCAGAATTGATGACCAAGTCGGGGATCAACGTGCCCAGGGGCGTGGTGGTGGGGTCAGTGCAGGAGGTCAAGTAAGTTTTGAAGAACGTCTTCCCCTCTGAGAAAGAGGTGATGCTACCTTACTAGGTTTATGATGTGATGTTTTGTCCTTTTGGCGTGCTGCTGTTACCTTTCACTCTGCTAGGCTTGTGCTGTGAAGATGCATTGAAATGTGTTAGTTAATTTACTGCTCCATTTGGTTTGGTTTGGTAATGCTGCTGTGGATGTGTCATATGTGATGCATTTACATTTTGGAAAGGAGGTTATTGGTTGATACATCATGCTTCCGACTTCTAAAGCTCTATCCGAAGCACGCAGTAACTCTTGCTTACTCATCCCACCCCAAGGCAGACACAGTTGACATGACGACAATCGTGAGCTCGGGTTGGACTAGCGGGGTCCTAACGGCGAGACCGCGAGAATATCCTCTGATGGCCATGATATATGCAAGATATGATTGTTTAAGTATTTTTTCCATATTATTTCGTTCTTTTCGTTATGCGTTGTTCGTGCCACAAAAATTCATCTCCACAATATGAGTTAAAGACGCCTTGGATTATTTATACTAAACTTTAATACTTTTTTATACTTTTATTTGTCAACATATGATTTTAGACAATATATTTTGTAATTGTTTTTAGCAAAATTAACCATGTAAAAATGTTAGTAAAACTTAACGGCATTATATAGTTATTATGTCTGCCATTGCAAACACCGGCACAAAATTTAAAAGAATGATTCATCCTGATTTTTCCTTTTTTTCTTTTCTTTTCTGGATAATGCTAATGAAAAAAAACCATTGTTAAATTGAGTATTTCTACACCAAAGAAAAATGTGAAGAACAAAAAGAAAAGCCATGCCTCTTCCCAGGATTGGTTTGCCCTACATCGATGAAATATGTATAGATATATGTATGTGTTCACGCCTATTCAAGCTTTCCGAAAGCTAGTCCTAGATTATTTTGGAAGGGACTACAATAGAATCTGGGCTTGTAGTAGAAAAATAGAAAAAACAGATCTGGACCACTAGATGGGAGACTCATGGCCCAGATTTAGGTGGAGGGATCTCAGACCACTTAATGTACTTTTCACGGAAAACCCCCTGCCAATCCTTAGATATGAGATAGCATATTTGCAGTATAGACCTTGAGTCTTCATGAAATATAACCATTTTCATAAATGCACAGTGCTGATGCCCATCTCATCTTAGTTCTCATACACATTTAAGTGTCTATTTTAGCCTCTGAGACATCATTAAATTTTTCAAGAGGGTCGGACATCTTGGTTTCTAAGAAAACATCAATATATATCACATTTTTTAGCACATAAGAGAACTAAGCCATCCCAGAACAAGCAGAACTGCATATACATGTCAAACTAGAAGTAGTGCACGAGCAAATTAAGGACTGGAATTATCACCACATCATTTTGAGTATTTGAGTACATGAGAATACAACATAGGAGGTATACATAGAACACTTTTAGTACATGGCCAGCAGACCCAAGTGTAAATGACTGAAACTATCACCGTCCAACAAGCATCTTGATAGTACATGACAGAAAAGATCTATGAGTATCATTTTGCATCCTGTTTTAGTGCTTCCTGTTGATCGAGCTTCATCCACTGGCATTCCAGCTTCTATACGAGAGTTTTTAACCTCCATGAACTCTTATACACTTGATCAGTTCAATCTACCTAGCTAAGAACACCAAATAAGTAGGTGTCAGTTAGAAACATATATGAAATAGCATATCTTGAGAAGAGAGACATTCATTATGTCCAACTTCATTCACAGCTCCAACCAAGGATATATAACCTAGATGTGAAACTTAATATGAAATTCCGAATACACATGTAACCAATCAGGATAACCCTTGAGGTCGATGCTGGCATTCCAGCTTCTACATGGGAGTTTTCAAATCAAATAAAAATGGCATGTAGTAGCGGGATAAGTCTAATAGAGAGAGTACAAATATTTGTTACAACATATTTCGTTATTCCACTACAGATTAGGTTATGTTGTTATACCTATTGACTTATAAACCAATAACATCAAAACTCTTGTTTCGAAAGAGGTCAGTATAACACGCATATGTTCTAACTCAAAAATAATCATAAAAACTGACAAACATTCAAGTTCATACCATTGAATGGACCTTAGCTGCTTGCACAAAAACCAGCTCATAAAAGTTTCATAGTGGTGAAGGTTAGAGATTATGACCCAAGGTTACAATTATAAATTTGACTTTACCCGTCTAAAAAGGACAATTACTGGAAATGGGTACAAACATACTGGGCATGGAAAAAGTAAATCTGGATCGCCTTGAGAAAATAGGAATGCAGGCTACAGATTCACACTGGGTTAAATCTTGCATGGGCATGCATAGACCTACGATCAATATATTGCAATTTTCAAGGATTAGTTAAAAGCATAAATGAGAATAACAAACAAGTGGCATCGAGCTAAAGAGAGTTTTATGACTGCCCTACAGGTGCAGATTATTACATGCTATTACATTGGGGCTTATACAGAGAACCCTGCAACACAAATTCTAAGTTTAATACCATCAACCTTGTGTCACAAACGTGATACCATATTGATCTGTAAAATACTACTTCCTCCGTTCCTGAATATTTGTCTTTCTAGATATTTTAACAAGTGACTACATACGGAGCAAATTAACAAGTGACTACATACAAAGCAAAATGAGTGAATCTACACTCTAAAATATGTCTATATACATCTGTATGTGGTGTTCCATTTGAAATCTCTAGAAAGACAAATATTTAGGAACGGCGGGAGTACATGCCATTTACTTATGAGATCTGATTTTCTGTCACATGTAGTAATATATTTTGAAGCAAACTAAAATTCTACTACTATTAGCCAGATGCAATGCACATTCAACAAGCATTGCAGGTTGTGAGCAGTATAGGTACCTCTTGAGAGAATGATTCTTTCTTTTTTGGAGTACTGAAATCATCAATGAGAAGCATGGGTGAATTAATCTCTGCAAACAAGGTAGCATTGTTGTAATCTTGATTTCGAATGATGTTGATCGATTCCACAGCTACAAACAATTTTTTGGCAAACAACATCACAAGGGATTAACATAAAGTTAGATACATCAATGTACTTTCTTAGACCGATGTTCTCACCTGATAGTGCTGGCGCACATGCTGTGGTCATTGCAACCATGGGCACTCCTAAAGGCGATGTCACGCTTCCGCCCTCCATTACTGGATCCTGAGATGAGAATTGCAAAGTCAGAAAAGAGATCATCTTTTGAAGTCAAGACGTTAGGCACATGGACAAGATAAAGAACACAACCAACAACAACAGTTTTTGAAGCAGAATATATACTGTGACACTTCCTATTGTAGACCCTGGGTATTACGATGCACAAATTGTTTGCCCTTGATGCCACCATTTTGGGAAAATAATCCATATACAAGGACACTTCCTATTGTTCCCTGTTAAAATACTTTTTGTCCGCTATATTTTGGTTCCTCAAATATTAGTGCTTATTTCTGTTGTGGTATAGCACAGCAGCTACATATATCCTTGTTTAATCAGTATTTAAAATTGTATAATGTTTATTATTATTTATGAAGAAATGCATGGCACACATATCTTACTTGCGGTCCTGGCGTGCTATGTATACATTTTTATTTGGCACTGCTCTGAAGGTGTGTACTTGCAATTAAAATGGATGTATACCATCATCTTTAATACTTTGAGAGCTAGTTTTACATATAACTGGAACTGGGAAACACTACTGTTACTCGGTGGCCTGTTGCACGTCTAAAAGATCTTGGACGAGTAAAAAAGTTTCGTGGTACCTCCTATTGCAATATTGCTTGTGATGTTCCATATATGCATATAGAAAACTTCCAAACAACCTGGTCTAGATTTAAAGAGAGCTTCATAGTTTTCATCTTATAGATAAGAACATGCTATTACTGGAAAGATCTGATGAACATGAATCCAAATTTTTGATATGCCGATAAATGGACCAATTTGAATTTTTTTTTGTCTAGTAGAATCAGTTTACTTCCTTTCCAGCTTGTCAAGCTACTGATTCTGTATATGGAACTGCAGGTACCGAGTTTTTTTAGTGAATTGCCGTGAACTTATACGTGAACTTCAAGACCCTAAGATTATTCAACCGTTCTCAACCTTCCAACTTGGTTCTGCAGAGTACTTAACAGTGAAACAAAATTCCAAATTAGAGTACGACACCACCAAGAACAGGAGCAAATGCATCATGCACACACAAGCAGATTTGACATGAAAGTACAGGAAAATAGAAGTATACAGATAAATCGTAAATTTACTTGATATAGTAAAATTGGAATGCAACACAAATAGCAAACAAAGTTAACATCTATTTACCAGGAAAATGAACAACCGTATCGAGGATTTGTAGGTTCGCACCACGTCGCATGGGGCGGTTGGGAAGGAGCCGAGGAGCTCACCACCGGCTTGCTGCTGACGAGGGGGAGGAGGACACGAGCTGATCCTGGTGCGTGAGAGAGAGAGAGGAGGCGACGAACCGACCGCTACCGGAGAATCAGATGAGAGGTTGCGAGCCTGCGACGAGCACACTGCGAGCTGAGCTTAGTAGCAGAGGAGATCTGATTTGATCTGCCTCAAACAGCACCGCCGGCGACGTGATCGCCAGGAGCCATCGTAGATTTTCTGAATTCGCCCAGCTTGAGGATGGATCTGGGCCGCCGCCGCCGACAGCGTTGGGGCCGCCGCTCTGTACGCGATTTGGAATTGAACGACGAGGCCATCGAGACCAAATTAGCTTGTAGGGAAGGACCTTTTTGCAAATTATGCGGACAGATCACTCCGCCTAAATCTGGGCCATCAGTCTCCCATCCGGTGGTCCAGATCCATTTTTTCTATTTTTCTACCACAAGCATGTTTTCTATTGTAGTTGCTCGGTGTCCGCCCTGCTTTGCGACTCCGACGATTCCTCGTCTTATGATGATGATGATGATGAGATCTTGGCTGCCGTGTTGGTCCATCACCACCTTAATAGCCAGCGGCCGTTGTTTCGTGGCTCCATTCCATGGCACCTTCTAGCGTTGAATCGCAACCGAGAGAGCGGGCATCTCCTTCTTTGGAAGGATTACTTTGACACGACCAGCCCGCTGTTCAAACATCAGAAATTCCGGCGGCGTTTTCGTATGAGTAGGCATCTTTTCAATTGTATTAAAGAGGGGGTGGCCGGACATGACGACTATTTCGATTGCAAAGAGGATGCCCTTGGAAAGACTGGCTTCTCATCTTACCAGAAATGCACAGCAGCCGTCCGGATGCTTGCATACGGAGTGCCCGGTGATCTCATTGATGAGTACGTCCGTATGAGCGAGTCTACATACCTAGACTCCATGTACAAGTTCTGCAAGGCTGTGATTGCTGTGTTTGGCCTTGAGTACTTGAGAGAGTCGATTCCTCAAGATACATCCCGCTTGTTGGCGATGAATGACAGCATGGGCTTCCCAGGGATGCTTGGCAGCATAGACCACATGCACTGGGAGTGAAAGAACTGCCCTTCTGCTTGGCATGGGCAATATAAGGGCCATGTCAGGGCTTGCACTGTCATACTTGAGGCCGTGGCATCACAAGATCTCTGGAATTGACACTCTTTCTTTGGCATGGCCGGATCACACAATGATATCAACATGCTTCAACGCTCGTTGATGTTTGCAAGGCTTGCCGAAGGCAACAACCCGCCGATGAATGTTACCATCAATGTCCACAACTATGCTAAAGGATACTACCTAGGTGACGATATCTATCCTAAGTGGACCACTATTGTGAAGACAATCCCCAACCCCGTTGGAGAGAAGAGGAAAATATTTTCCCAAGAGCAAGAGAGTGCTAGGAAGGACGTCGAGTGTGCCTTTGGTGTTTTGCAATCTCGATGGGGCATCGTTCGGTATCCTGCTAGGACTTGGAGCACGAATAAGCCGTGAGAGGTGATGGCTGCTTGTGTGATCATGCACAATATGATCGTAGAAGATGAGTGTCCGGAACGTATCTACGATCAAGAGTTTCAGTTTCAGGGTGAGAATGTTGTGCCTGAGTATGGAGGAGAGGCAACGTTTGAACAGTTCACCAATTTCATCATGAAATGCATGATTGGGAAACTCACATGCAACTGCAAAATGATTTGGTTGAGCATATGTGGGCTCATGTTGGCAACCAATAGATGTATCCTTTTTATTCGGCTTGTAAAACTACGTGAGACAATTCAATTTATATTCGGCTTGTAAAACTATGCTTAATTTAGTTGTGAAACTATGCTTTATTTCCTTGTAAAACTATATATTTTCTTTTGAAATATGCAAAATGTTTGTTGAAAGGGAGGCCAGCCGGTCATGCCGGCAAATATGGGTCGACGCGTTGGGCACCCTGCCGACCCAAATAAAAAAGAGGGCGGACACCGAGCGGGCGACCAACCCAAACGGACAAAAAACGGACAAATGTGTCATCCGTTTGGGTCGGAGTTGCTCTCAGTGCCTTTCGGACAAATTTTTCAACTTATTTTTAAAATTAGTGAACATTTTTTATATTTGTGATCACTTTTGCATTCATAAACTCTTTCAAATCTATGATCATGTTTTTAGATCGCAAATATTATGAAAATTCACGAGTACTTTTCCAATGTATGACTATTTTTCAAATCCACGATTTTTTTGAAATACATGAAGAATTTTAAAATCCTGAATATTTTTCCAACCCATGAACATTCTTTTAATTCACGGGCATTTTCCAATTTTGTTTATTAACTTCAAAACTTTGAATCTTTTTTTAAATTCATGATCTATTTTTTTCAAATCCCTTAACTTTTTGCTTCAAATTCATGAACTTCTTGAAATCAACAACATTTTTAAATTCGTGAACTTGATCGCACCTACTCTCTTCTTTTATTTTTACTCCATGAATTAGATTTTTACTCCATGAATTAAAGACAAACATAGTTAGTAATTTTTTTTGTTTATCTGAAGCTTCACTGAAGAGTTTCTAGCTTCTTAGGTACTCTGAAGCTTAATTGTTACATACATTTTCTTGTTTCCCTCAAGCGCAACTGATGTGCTTCTTTGTAGCTTAGGAACTCTGTTTCTCTGTAGCTTAATCATTTCATCATTTCTAAGTAACCTTTTTCCTTGCAGATTGGCAATTGTGGCTATGTTCAATGGGTTGATATGGAGTATCCTGAAGCCACTAAAAAGGCTCTTTAGAAGCTTTGTGGAAGGTATGAAAATTGTTGTGCTGCTAGAACCAAGGAAGGGGATGATCATGCACATATAATGCCTAAGCTTGAAGAGGAGGTTGACACTGGTACTATGCAGTACAAGAATCTTCTTGCTCAAGTTAACAAAATTCTCAGGCAACAAGTGGAAAAGAACCGTCAACAAACTTACAAGAAAATAGTGTCAGAGGATAATGAAGGCTTGCAGAAGTAGCTGGACTAGAAGCAGTATGCCATTGAGGATATGAAGGCCATTCAGAAAGCGCAAGGAGAATTGATCAGGAACCTGAGGATTGAGCTGCATGAGCTGAAGAAGGATAGGATATCAATGGACTCAAGAAGGAGATGTATGTGCTCAAGGCTGAACTTCAAGACCACAAGAAGGATAAGAAACAACTTATGAAGGACAAGATTGAGGTGATGCATGAGATGGATGGGCTGCATATGGAGAAGAAGCTGGAGATAGCCATTGTTCAGCTTACCAGAGTTGAAGAAATTCACAAGGGCAAGCTGAAGAAGATCAAGGAGATTTGTGATAAAGACTCTATGATCAAGCTTAGTGTCTGAGACTTAGGGAGTGTTTGGTTCCTCTCCGCTCCTCTTAACTCCGCTCTCGGAGTGGACCAGACTTCAACTCTCTTTAACAGAGCTGCCAAAACCGAGCTCCACGAACTCCGCGGAGTGGAGGAGTGGAGAGATTCCAAACGGGGCCTCAGTCTAATCTAATGTTGTTGTATGCACTACACTATCTATCTACTTTTATTCCTGCTGTTGTAAGCACTATGATACCTACTTATGTGTGAGAATCATTTTAAGCACTATGATACCTATCTAAATTGTTGGTGACGGTGTCCTGGACTAGGGGGTACTCACCACGTCGTCTCCCGATCTATTAGATTGGGCCGAGGACTCCCGTGGCCGTATACTCATGGGCCAGTTCGGACGGCTACCGCATACAAGGAAGATTCCACAAGACTTGGCGATCAAGACAAGGACTTCTCCCCACCGGCGTATTCGGCTAGGACTCTTGTTATCCTAGGCCTTCGGTGCATTATATAAACCGGGGCCAGGCTAGACGATAGATATACAATATATACAACAATCATACCATAGGCTAGCTTCTAGGGTTTAGCCTCCTTGATCTCGTGGTAGATCTACTCTTGTATTACCCATATCATCAATATTAATCGAGCAGGACGTAGGGTTTTACCTCCATCAAGAGGGCCCGAACCTGGATAAAACATTGTGTCCCTTGTCTCCTGTTACCATCCGCCTAGACGCACAGTTCGGAACCCCCTACCCGAGATCCGCCGGTTTTGACACCGACATTGGTGCTTTCATTGAGAGTTCCGCTGTGTGATCGACAAAAGGATCGATGGCTCGCCTGCAGATCAACTGCGACTTCGGCATCTTCGTCACCAGCTCGACTGGTCACCTTGGTTCGACCAAGAATTGCTCCCCGTGTTCGGATCACCATGTCCGGATGAGAGCCTTCATCAAACATCAACTCCGATCTCTATCAAGATCATGGAGGAATCATCTATGGAGCTCGGGGGCTCAACGTCAACATTGCCCTCAAGCGACCGTGCTGTTTTTCTGGACAGTGAACTCGTATCTGCTAGCACCACCTCCTCGAGTATCTCTTTGACGATCGCTTTGGTGGAATTGTGCGGAATTGAGTCTACAACAACCCTGGAAAATTTCGTCGAGTTCTGATGGAGGAATCTCTGGCAATCCACGATATACCGGAGCCCTGTCAAATCTGGACGGGAATTTGGATGAGTTTAGGGCGTGGTGTCCAGCTTCTAGCTTGGACGTCCTTTGGAAGATCCAACCGTTGATCGGCTGCGGAATTCCTATATCTACCACCTCTCAAAATTTCGGCTCGATCCGACCGTCCAAACTCCGGAAACCTTCCGATTAGTGCATCACTTTTCGGATCTGTTTTCTGCGCGAAAACGAATCCGACCCGAGTTCATCTTTTTTATGAACAGGATTTCGGACATCCCCTTTGAAGGAAGTTTTGTGTGGGGTATTGTGTTTTGTTTCCGAACACATCCCACTAACTGTAAGATCTTTTGAACATGATCTTCAACATCATGCTGGTGTCAAACCAGTCCGGCAATATTACTCCATGGCTGCCGACCCGCGCTAGACACGGCGTCACTTTGTTGAGCCGAGCTCAACTTCTTCGGATCGTCATCTCGGCAAGCCGAACATGAGCCCGGCATCGCAAAGGATAAATCATCACCAACATCGCCGCCCCACGGATTACACGGAGCGGGCATACCGGCATCGCCGCACGGTTGCTTCATCAAGCCGGCATCGACCACGTCACGACCTGCATCGACAGGGCCGCACTATTGCTTCTTCAAGCTGGTGTCCATCACGCCGACCTACTTCGACTCATCGGCTGACATCGAGGCTTCGACATCTCGGCTGGACCGGGGGCTTCGCCATCTCTTCATCAACCTACTCCGGACACTTCGGCGTCACTAGTCGACCAACTCCGTCACGTTAGCTGGGACGAGGGCTTTGCCTCGGCGAGTCAACCTTTACCAGCATTGCCATGCCGTCGTTTTATCACCCATCAGGCAATGGGTGTGCGGAGCGGGTCCCAATTTTAGGAATCACCTTCCTTCGGATTGCTACAACAAATAAATCAGGTGCTATTAAGCCCAGTATTCTTTGCTTGTTTGGGTTCATTTTTCCCAAGGAATTATTACTCTGGTTTGTCCGTCATATGTACACAGGTCTATCAAATGGTGGCTGCATTAACGACAGTCGCATGGTGGTTCGGTCAGTTTCCGTACATAGTCCGGCGAACGCCGCACTCGGAGCTCGGACCGACCTGCGAATTCAGGCTTTGCCACGCCTTTACCGCATCACGCCGACGCCCTGCATCGACTTGACTTCGGCGCCAGGCCATATTTCTTTTATTACTCACTTTGCATAAATCATTTATTATGCAACGATTTTTTTAATTATCATTATTACTATTATCTCCGGTTTGCACTATTTTTTGTGCACAGGAAAATGATCCGGGGACTTCGGCGTCACTCTGCCGGTCTGCATTGATCGTGCTACGTCACCATTTCGGCGTGTCAAGCTCTTCGCTCCGCCACCTCGGGAACGGCTTGAGGGATGGAACCTTGCCCCGCATCAAGCTCGGACCGCGTCATCAATACCGAACACATTAACCAGCTAAGTCGCTTTCATGCTCAAAGCTTTAATTTCTAACTTGCATTCGGTTCGACCAAGCATTATACTTTTTTGGAAAAAAGTTGCTTCTAAAAAATTTCCTTGTCCAAACTTTGTTTGTGACGCATAAATTCAAATACCCCGTTTACTTGGGGGCTTCCTTTATGAAGCTTTTCCTGTTGCATATGATTATACTTGTACGGCTTCGTTCCTTGTTCGTGTATTACGCCACAATATGCACCACATTGACTTAAGCGATTTGCAAGCTGGGTTGCCTCGCTCATGTGTTTACCCCTACGTTCCCGATTGTTCGGCTAGGGAGTAAAGGGAGCACCTCTGCGATTGTCACGATCGGGTCACCCGAGCCGGACCTCAGACTGGGTGAAGCCGAAAGCTAGCGCTCTTATAGTTATTCAATGATGGTCGGCACACAACGGAACTCATGAGTACAAAAAATCTATTGCACAAGTCTCATAATAACAATGAGCACCGAAGAAAGGTATCGGTGGGGGTACTATTTTCTTCGAAGATGCTTCTTATTCTTCGCAGTAATATAGCATAAGTTCCCTGAGCGCGCTTTGTCTGTTACAGCCTTATGGCCTGATTGCCTGGTTATTGGAAACACCGTCGATATTCTCGACCGATGGAGTACATAACACTTTTCGGTCCTTAACCAAAGAGGGAGAAGCCGACGGTCGGTTAAGACGCGTTTAAAGTTCGGTTGAACATAGATATGATATAAGTACTTCGGTACATGCAATCATTCTTCTATCCAAGTCACTTGGGGGCTCTTAAGTTTATTTGAGCCATTTTATAATAAGTGTTCTTCTTCTCAGTCGTTGCAAAGTTCTATTATTATTATTTATCACTCCTTTTTTCGACGCGAGTGTGCGGTCACTAGCCGGGGAGCCTAATTTCTCTCTCAAAGCTGCTAGAGTTTAGTTTGCTAAACTGGCCTAATGAGAAGTACTTCGCCCTCGGGATAGGAGGTTGAAGCCGTAGGCTGACCCGCTTGAAGTCTTGAGATAGGATGTGTCATGTTAAAGGACGATAGAAGCACTTCTTTTTTCTAAGACCAATTTTCGGATTGGCACCGAACACTTGATCTTATTCGGACGTCATGTTTTTACTGACGTTTCTTGGTTTTCCAAGCTTTTTGGCACTTTTAAACTATTTGTGCTTTTCCAGCATTAGTCTCGCAGTGCAACGCCGGACACCTTTAGGGATTCGGCAAAAACATTCTCAGATATTGCTATATATGCATTGGTTTCGAATTGTGTCTTCGGTCAATAGTTGGGTTGCCCGGCTCCTGCACTTGCTTCCTACGTTCCGTTTTGTTCGGCTAGGCGTGCAAAGGGAGAACCACTGCGATTGTGCTTCCAGCTCACATGGTTAAGCACCTTAGTGGAGAAAGCCGAAAACTGACTGTCACAATAAGCGTAAACTGGTCAGCGATCCGATGACTATGACGGGCCATTCATTAGATTGGCCGAAGTGTTTACGGCTTGACCTCGACTGTCGCCGAACACTACCGGGGGCTATTAACTGGCCTCCCAAACTAAATCCTTGATATTTTGCTCTTACATTCGAGCTGAGGTTTCATGATCATGCTTAGCATGACAACCCAAAGAAAGGAACCGATAGCGGGACTATTTTCTTTGGAATACATTTCTTCTGTTAAACAGTAATATAACATATCTCTCTGCGTACCTTTGTTTATAAAACCGTGTGGCCAGATTGCCTTGTTTGTCATAAATCTTTGCCCTCATAAAGGCTTTATAAAGTAGGACAAACACTCCTCGGCTACTGGCCAAGGAGGTGGAAGCCGATGGTCGGTCAACAAAGTTTTGTACAATGCGGATCCGAGCATTAATGACGTAAAGTACTTGGATACATAGAGTCATTACACATAATTTGTGATTTTACTATGGATATAGATCCTTAATTCGGCCACCCGTGCCCGCATTAAGGCTCGAGGGCTACTGGGCTTCGGGCTTATTATTTACAAATATTAAAAGGGCACATCGATCCCCTGATCTGGTGTTGCCACCCGACCAGTGTCTCGGGGGTTACTGCATTGCTTGTCCAATGCAGAAAATTTTATGTGCAATATGGTTTCCGAGGAGATTTTGATCCTCAGGTTGGTCGGCCGCACCCAACCTGAGTCTTGAGGACTAAGCACGCCGCTTTTGTGTCCTGAAGTATTCTGCCGAGCTAGGACTTGATCCTCAGGCCGATTTTGCAAATCAACCTGAGTCTCAGCGGCTACTGGGATCAGTGGTCTTATGTTATCCTTCATGTGCATCTCGGGTTTTAGACCGATACACACCTTGAGGGCTACTGGCTATATATCTCGGCAGAGAATAAATTGCACCAATAAAAATATTGACAAAAAATCGGCCCATAGTCGGGGTGGTGCACCACCTTGGAAGCAGTCTGGCATAAAGCTCGGGCGCTAGTGGCTGGCTCCATAGAGGGCATTTCCGGCATTAAGCTCGGCTAAACTCCTTCAACTTTTTTGAACCAAGGTGATATGACACCTCAGATATAGTCCGGCATTGGAGCCTGGACACAGTCCGGCGTTGGAGCTCGGATATATTTCGGCGTTGGAGCTCGGATATACAGTCCGGCGTTGGAGCTCGGATACATAGTCCGGCGTTGGAGCTCGGATACATTCCGGCGCTAGAGCTGGGAAGCGGTCCGGCGTTGGTGCTCGGCTGCAAAAGATACCTCAAATGCAGCCCGGCGTTGGAGCTCGGACGCAAGAGGACCCTGCCTCCCGGGAACAACTTCAAACCCGAGGTGTGGCATAAAAATAAAACAAGGAATTGATAAAGGCCGGAAACTTAAAGGGGCTCCTCGGATACCCGACGTGTAAACTCGTCGAATGCATTTCGGCGATCCTCAAGATCGAAGATAAAGAAGATTTGTTGAACCAGTTTTCAAGACCGGCAACCGAAGATGAAGAACAGTTCGGAAGAATCGAGGAGCGTCCCTAACTTGAAGACCAGTTCAGGGGGCTACTGACGGTGTCCTGGACTAGGGGGTACTCACCACGTCGTCTCCCGATCTATTAGATTGGGCCGATGACTCCCGTGGCCGTATACTCATGGGCCAGTTCGGACGGCTACCGCATACAAGGAAGATTCCACAAGACTTGGCGATCAAGACAAGGACTTCTCCCCACCGGAGTATTCGTCTAGGACTCTTGTTATCCTAGGCCTCCGGTGCATTATATAAACCGGGGCCAGGCTAGTCGATAGATATACAATATATACAACAATCATACCATAGGCTAGCTTCTAGGGTTTAGCCTCCTTGATCTCGTGGTAGATCTACTCTTGTACTACCCATATCATCAATATTAATCGAGCAGGACATAGGGTTTTACCTCCATCAAGAGGGCCCGAACCTGGGTAAAACATTGTGTCCCTTGTCTCCTGTTACCATCCGCCTAGACGCACAGTTCGGGACCCCCTACCCGAGATCCGCCGGTTTTGACACCGACAGTTGGTATTGCAATGGTATGAACTATGTATCAGGTTTTATCTGGGTGCCATCTATTGTTTTATGCACTATGCTACCTATCAAGATAATTGTTTGTGTGTATTATTTATGGAGAGTACTCCACTTATCTGTCATGATGTTGTCAAGGTGGATGGGTAACCACAAGACTCAGTTGCCAAGATGGAGAGTACTCCAAGATGGATGATAAACAACACAACAGGTTGCATACTCAACATGCACATAGAAGTAGCGCATCACTGCACAATACTTGTGATATACAAATTGAAACAAACAACACAACCTAGACCCATAACATGCACCTGGAGTATAACAGGTTCCATACTCTTGTTGTCCTGCATAAGTGTGCATAAAAAGTAGAAATCATACAACTGGTTCATAATAGACGTAACACAGTAGGCACCATAAAGGATCACAACAAAGACCCATATGATTGCTTGCTAGCTAGCCTAACAGCTGACCACACTGTTTGCATTAGGCATTATAAACCAAGATCAGTAGATCTACAAAATATGCCACCAACTTCTTTAGCTTCTTGGTGTTCCATGGCCTGTTATATATATTGGCCTAATATGTACTTAGTCTCCATACACCCACCTCACTCCCTTAGGATGGACTTGATCTTCTGAAGCTTCTCCTTGCTACCATGCCCACCTTTAAGCAATTCAACAATCACAGTCTCAAGGTTCTTCTTCTCCTCTTTTGAAGAACATCCATGTCCTTCTTGACTTCCTTCATGGCCTTCCTAGTGTTCCTGATGATAGCCGTCTGAGAAGTCAGGATGCACCTCTGCTCCTTGGCCAACCCCATCTTCTCCATCTTTAGCTCCAACTTGCACTGCTCCTCTAACTCTGGAAGCATTGTCTTGACATCTTCAACATGCTTTGTTGCATTCTCATGTTCCATATGCTGCACCTTTCCATCCTGCCAATCAAAAAGCTGGCCAACTTCCTCAACCATGTCACTGAATTTCTTGGCCAAGAATTCATTCTGCTTCTCAAGTTTGGCTATTTGTTTGTCGTAAGCATGTCTATCCATTGATACGTCTCCAACGTATCTATATTTTTTTATTGTTCCATGCTGTTATATTATCATTCTTGTATGTTTTACAATCATTATATAGCCACTTTATATCATTTTTGGGACTAACCTATTGACATAGTGCCCAGTGCCAGTTGCTGTTTTTTGTTTGTTTTTTTACTTCACAAAAAATCAATACCAAATGGAGTCCAAATGCGGAGAAACTTTTTGGAGAATTTTTTTGGACCAGAAGACACACGATGGGCCAAGGAAGTACTAGAGGGGGGCTCCGAGGGGAACACAACCCACCTGGGCGCGCCCGGGGGCCCAGGTGCGCCTTGGTGGATTGTGCCCACTTCGGCCTCCTCCTGCACCGCCTCTTTGCTCTATAAATACCCCAAAAATCCAAAAACCCTAGGGGAGTCGACAAAATACAATTCCAGCCACTGCAAGTTCTAGAAACCACTAATCCAATCTAGACACCATCACGGAGGGGTTCATCATCCTCATTGGTGCCTCTCTGATGATGCGTGAGTAGTTCATTGTAGACCTACGGGTCCATAGTTAGTAGCTAGATGGCTTCCTCTCTCTCTCTCTCTCTCTCTCTCTCTCTCTCTCTCTCTCTCTTTTGATTCTCAATACAATGGTCTCCTGAAGATCTATTTGATGTGACTCTTTTTGCGGTGTGTTTTTGGGATCCGATGAACTTTGAGTTTATGATCAGATCTATTTTATTCATGAAAGTTATTTGAGTTTTGATATCTTATATGCATAATTGCTTATAGCCTCGTATTTCTTTTTTGAATCTTTGGTTTAGTTAGGCCAACTAGATCGATGTTTCTTGCCATGGAAAGAGGTGCTTTGTGATGGGTTCGATCTTACGGTGCTCAATCACAGTGACAGAAGGGGACATGACACGTATGTATCGTTGCTATTAAGGATAACAAGATGGGGTCTATTCCTACATGAATAGATCTTGTCTACATCATGTTATCGTTCTTATTGCATTACTCCATTTTTTCATGAACTTAATACACTAGATGCATGATGGATAGCGGTCTATGTATGGAGTAATAGTAGTAGATGCAGGCAAGAGTCGGTCTACTAATCTTGGATGTGACACATATATAATGATCATTACCTGGATATCATCATAATTATTTGAAGTTCTATCAATTGGCCAACAGTAATTTGTTTACCCAGTGTATGCTATTTTTATTTGTTTTTTTCATATTTATTAATCCAAAAACCGAAAAATACCTTGCTGTAATTTTTTTATCATTTATTTTATTTCGCGTTTCCGCGATATCTATTTATCCAATCTACTACAAATTTATCTATATTTTTACCCGGGAGGGATTGACAACCCCTCTTACACGCTGGGTTGCAAGTATTTGTTCTTTGTGTGCAGGTACCGTTTACATAGTGCTGCGTGGTTCTCCTACTGGTTCGATAACCTTGGTCTTATCACTGAGGGAAATACCTACCGTAGCTGTGCTGCATCATCCCTTCCTCTTTGGGGAAATACCGACGTAGTTCAAGACGCATCATCCATCACCCTGCCACAGTTCTGGTCATGAAACATCTCCCATAGTTTGTCAGGCACCTCTGAAGTATGACAGGCCAGGGTCCATTAACCCACTGAATCACTCCACAGTCAATACCTCTCTGCAAATTCAGTTGACAGTAGTAATTGTAATTCAGTTAAAACTACCAAATTCAGTTCAAACTATGATATGGTTTTTTTGACAGAAAGACTGTAAGGGAGGCCCCTACAGTATAATTGGTGCAACAAACCCAAATTGCAAGTACCATGCCTTGAACCTGGGTGGGTGGGAAGGCATCAACCCCCTCCAAACACTAAACTATGATATGATTGATAGTAGCAATTCAGTTAACAATAGCAAATCACTGCTAACACTATCAAATTAAGTTAACAATAGCAAATCACTGCTAACACTATCAAATTAAGTTAATAGTACCAGTTCAGTTAACAATATCTAATTCAGTAAACACCAGCACATTCAGTTAATACCAACACATTCAGTTAATACTAGCACATTTAGTAAGCATCAACACATTCAACACAAGCAAATTCAATTAACAGTGCCAGATTCAGTTTAACAGTACCACATTCAGCTAACACAAGAAAATTCAGTTAACATAGTACCATATTTAATTAACACAAGCACAATCAGTTGATAGTAGCAGATTCAGTTTAACAGTACCACATTCAGTAAACACCAACACATTTAGTTAACACTAGCACATTCAATTAACACAAGAAAATTCAGTAACAGTACCACATTCAGCTAACACTAATGCTCTAGTAAACAATAATCTCATCAATTATTTCCTGCTTAGCACAACCATATAATCTTCTACCTGTGTTTATGCCATCAAATGCAACACATTTCTTGCCCCTAACTAGTGAAGCTTGCATTTGATCTCTGGATCAACCACTATGCCACAGAAGGAAGAATCAAAGTAGTAACAGGATTCTCTTGCACTGAAAAGGTGCCTTAGGCAATTCACAAATGAGAGGCAGAGAAGGGAGGATCTAAAAATGACACACTCTGCAAGTTATACTTGCCAAACCCTAACCCTAACCGAAAGCAGTGTATACATACCCACACATCCACATGCATGCCGGTGTAGGTCTGCTCCTCCTCCACGATGCTGTCTTCCAGATCTCTCCAAGAGGCCATTGCGGCGGCGGCGGCAGCGGCGCAAAGGGGAGTGAGGCAGAGTGGCGCGAGAGTGAGCGAGTGAGCGAGAGAAGAGGATGTGAACTGACACTGTTTCCCTTTAGGGAACAGACTGACTGGCTTGGTCCCTACGGCCGTTAGCCCGACGCTGTCACCGCCGTCGGCAGCGCGTGATTGGTTACGCCAAAACAAGTTTATTATTCAGTTTTGTGTTTTTTGCCACTGTCAAAATTTCGTTGCGGTGCAGAGTGTCATATTTTGTAAAGTGATAGTTTTCCGAGAGTTATGACGCTAAAGTGGTGGTTCTGTGCATTTCACTCGAAACAAGCTAATAAATCGGTCGAAAGGTACCTGCATGGTGGTCATATCGTCATGGAGGTGATACTCGCTCATGGCCAAGTTGGTGATCTCGCTGTCGGCCGCGCAGCCGAGATGCGAGCCGCCTTTGCGCCTGTCCTTGCCCGCAGGCTGACAATCATGATTTCATGAAGTTAACTTTCCCCAACCACATATTTTCACTCATTGTGACGGAGCTACACTAGTGTTGTGCTTGCTTGCAAGCGACAAACATTTAATCATCGGTCTCAAAGTAGCAACGGCGGAGTTGCAAAAGAAAGGATTCGTGATAGCTGGAATTAGTGGAGTTGGAAAGACTACTCTTTTTTTCCGAAAGTATGCCAATGGCATACCATATCTATTTATATATTAAAAGTAAATGATGGGTTAATTCGAAGCAAGATAATCAGTCTACAAAATTCCACGTTAATCAGAAAATATTGGCCCTCGATCCCGTGGGTCTTTTAAAATTATAACTATGTAACTGTTAGATATGCGTAACATATATAGCATCGTGGCAACCAAACGTGAGTCCTAATGTGCCATAGTTTTTTTAAGAACCTAATGTGTATATAGCTAAGGTGACAGATCTGGTCTCTCAGAAAAACCCAAACTCTATTTTAGAACATGTCTTAAGAAAAAGGGTTTTCCCCGGCTTTATATTATAAAGAAAACCTCTGAAACATCCAGCACGCTGGGGCCGCAGTTTTTTTTAGAGGAAGATGCAGTTATCTAGTATCTTGGGCTTTAAAGCCCAAGATACTAGATAACTGCATCTTCCTCTAAAAAAACTAGATAATTAAACCCATGCACAGTCGCGCAAAGGGCGATCTCTCACGCATGCCACGTCATCCGATGTACTGTTCAGGTCGATCGATGGATAACACCTTCCCAGGGAAGATACGGATGTGAAGAGAAAAAGAAACTGGCCAACTTCCTCACGCACGCAACCTCGCCTCTCGTCTCTCTCGCCCACAGCTTCCTCCGGCGGCAGCTGCCCCGAGCGCCTGGGCCTGGGCATTGGAGCTCCATCTCCCCCGAGCTTTTCTATCTGCATCTCGGAGCACACGGGAGAGAGGAACCGTGCTCGTTTCCAGGACGACAAGGCAGATGAGGGCGATGGGTGCGAGGCAAAGAGGGGCGTTGGTTGCATCTGGTGAGAGGGGAGGGCGAGATGCTGAGATCCAGCTCCTCGCCGCGGGACGCGCCGACCTCGCCGCCGCCGTCGAGTCCAACGGTGGGTGGTTGTGGCTCTCCCTCGGATGGTCTTCTAACGATGCGCAGCCGTCGAGCGGCCCGGGCGTGCACCCTGACTATCCGCCCGAGGTGCGTGCTTCTGGCCTAGCACCGACCGCCTTCAACCACGTCGTCGCCACCTATAAGGTATGTGCTTGTGTACTTCTGACTCTCGACTAATTGATGAACATGGTACAATTTTTTTCAGGAACTTTTGTTGGGTTGAGTTTTATGTACGAGACAAGTATGTGTCATGAACTAACTTCAGATTTTTGGTTTAGAATGACGAGCATAACTATCCATGGTGGTATATATATATAGGCAGTGGCTCTGTCCGGCCCGGTGTGGCATATGCAGTCGTCCGTGTTGTGTGCTCTCGACTGCAATGCGTGTGGCGTGCGTGCGAAATGTGGGCCGGCCGACGTGCGTCTGTGTTCATGTGTGTGGCGCTATACTGGCAGAGGAAGCGGGCAGTTGCCGGCAGAGGAGGTTCAGGATTAGTATGGCACGATTAGGATTGCTCACTTGATTTGTTTGTTGTTTGGTCTGGATTAGTACAGCAATGCACTGATATTTGTTTTATGGTGCAGGAACTTCAAGACAACAAGGGGCATCAGGCTCTACACATTCATCTTTGATTTTCTCCCCAAATCTGAAATTGTTGGACCCCTAAATTTTAATCCCCTTGAGAAAGCAAGAGTATTCATGGAATATGGTCTATTGATGTTGACAAATTTTATTACAGCTGGGACTGGCAAAGTAAGTGCAGCGCTCACCATCGCACATATATTCAGGGAAAAATCAAACTTCAGTCAGAAGAAGATGACCAGGCAGGAGCTATATCCCTCTTGAAAGTTCAGGTATCTTCCTCTTGCATGTTGGTATGCTCTTTTTATTTGCACTGAAGCGTGGTTGTCATGCTATATCATGGAGAGAAGTGATTGCCTGGTACCTAGGACGACGGGTGTTCACTTCTTTATTGCTAATGGGTAAAATCATCCATCATGAATTTTCCATCTGAGTGGCAACGCTAGACAAGAGGAAGGTCCGGTAACTCTCATTCAATCCCTTTGGCCGTTTTCAGATTTCATACCTGTCGACGTTACTAGGGTCATGGGTTTGAGAGGCTATTTCATTTGTGGTCTGAGATGGAACATCTGGAGTAGGTCCCCGTGTTGGTTTGGTGGTCGGGATTGGGGTTGGATGGATTGCTGTCTCAAATTTGTTCGTTGTTGCGTAGTAATCTGTACAGCACAACTGTGACGGTGCCTTTCTGTTTGGTGATAGATGGAATTTTTTGTGCATTTCTCTTTGGTTAGATGAATAGATTGATTGTGATGACTTGTCGGCAATGCATGGCAAGGACAACAAAGCTGCTCCATCTGATAAATAAGAGTTAGAAGACGTAGCTGCTGTAGCATAAGAAGTTAAGAACCCGTCTCTACTGAAGTACCAGATGCATAAGTAGACCGATGCTTGTCGTTTCAGTTAATAGTCTGTCATGTTTTACTTGTCTGATAGTGATTATACTATGCCAGGATAGCAGTGCTATAAGTTAAGCAACATGTTTGTTAAAATTCGAATCTGTAGAAACTAGAAAGGATGGTGCGCTGTTCTTATCTAGCTATTGTTTTCTCATTGTTTCTTTTAGATCCTGACTTTTATTGATGGGAAGAGTTTAAGTGTGGGATTTATGTTACCAAATCCATTTGATCTACTGTTTGGCGCTGATTCAAATGCTCTTGATTTGGCTCTCCATTTGTTATTTGCATTATGTACCCCATGCTAATGAAAGGTAAGCTCGACAAACAAATTAGTGTAGATCCCTGTTTTCTGGGTAATTGGTATCATTTTGTGAGTCATTTGCCTTTCAGAGTTAGTGTGATGTAGAGTACTGGGTCTTGTACATTGTTACTGTTTCAGATTTTGTAACTTACAGAAGAGACGAGTAAGGCTGGTAATTAAGAACTTCCTGCAAAGAACTAACGTTTTAAGTTGGAGAGGGATGCCTACACGCCTGATTTAATAATAGCAACATTTGCAAGGATGCAAATGATTGGTTTCTATGTTGTTCCCTTTCTTACTTTACACAAATAACAATCTGGTGGTTCTCTTGTGGAGGGAAAACTCTACATGGTACGTAAGGCGAGGTCTGGGCATACAGGCTATCATTCTATTTGTTTTTAGAAGTTATTCAGTTGAAAAACCTTTATGCTTGCGGTTGGCACATCTCCTATCATCAGCTTAAGAAGGTATTTACTACAGCTAGAACTTATTATAAATATTTTCTTAGAGGTTGAAACGTCTATGCACATGAACATAAAAAAATTCTAGATGCATCTCTTTTAGTTTTGATTCTGCCAGCTTTCAGGGAAATAAACAATTTTTCTTAGAGGTTGATACTTTATTTTACATGTGTGGTTAGAACTTAGAACTAACAATTTAAGATAGTACCAATGCTGAGTGAACATGTAGTTGCTGTATTAGTTTCTTCTTTTCCCCCATCGATTTGCAGGTCGCTAAAGAGAAGCCTGCTGAGGTTTTCTCAAACTAAGGTCAAGTATGCTCCTAGACTCCTTGATATTTAATATCGGTTGTGATTAGTTCGTATGTGTTTTTATATATCTTGAAATAAAATAAGCAACTTGTTTTTTAATGACTAAAAATGGTGTATGTGGAATCCATCATCTTAAAAAGTATCCAGGATAATTCATATATGTTCGATAACTTGAATCCAGTAAGAGCTAATACTCATTATGTTCTTTTTGTAGCATATTGGATTGGACAGGGTGCTGTTTTGTTCGAAAGATTGGATTGGTGAGGGTATTTGGTTTTATGATGGCTAGGTTGATCAAAATCACATGGTCTTTTTTATATTGTGAGAAGAAAAAAACACCGGAACAGCTGATTGGCCATACCACATTTTTATCTGTTCTGCATATTTCACTCTTTATGCATTTCTGCGGGTTCATTTGGTATTTTTCTTCAGGTTAGTTGCAACAACTTCAAGCTGGTCTATGTTTATTTTGGCAGCCAACCTCTTATTGCCTTGCACGAATCTACTCAAAGCTTTTTATGTATTTTTGTCTTGAGAAGTCTATCTATACATCTAGGATATTCTATATAGCCATAATATATTTTCTTGTGACTATCTATGTACCAATATTGTGTCTACATAAACCTTGGTGTCTGATAAAACCTTAATGTAACTGTTTTGCAGGCTAAATGTTTGCAGACAGGGGAAACTGTTGCTATTAAGATGGTTTTTCAGGATAAGCACTACAAGAACCGTGAGCTTCAGACCAAACGCCTACTTGACCACCCAAATGTTGTAGGTCTAAAGCATGGTTTCTTTTCCAAAACTGAGAAGGATGAGCTCTTTCTGAACCTGGTTCTGGAGTATGTACATCACATTGTCGCGCTACATCCTTAACTCTCGCCCGAGCGGTGGTGCTGTCGCAACCTTTGCAAATACTCTGATAATTAGGTGGTGATCAATTGCTGATGGCTCTCTGTAGTGGCTTGGTGGTGGGAAGGAATAGGGCGGTGGAGGCAAGGCAGAGAGTGGGTGCTTCCCGCACTCGCCAGGCCATCCGTGATGCATCTAATATGTTAGCAGGTTTGCGCTGCGCTGGTGACTATCATATGTTTGTTAAAATGCATTTCCTTGTCAGTTTTGTATGTTTAATTTTTTTGAGCTGTAGTTACCACACAAAAGTTATAAACTGAGATGCGGAGATTACAATATTGACCTAGGTTCAGTTTAGTCTATTACGTGATCTGACATTGTTATCCATGATTTCCCTCATTTCTTTGTTTTGGCACATGTTCATTAACTAGATTATAGCCTAATTCAGGTTTTTTGTGCATTTAGTTCTAGATTGTTTTGATCTGAGTAAGCGACGCCTAGCTGTTCATTGATTTCTTGGCATTGTTTACTATCTCAATCCATGCCTGATACTGAATCTGAACGTTTCCATCTCTAGTACCACGACACGACATTGGCGGTGGCATCTTGGGGAAGAAGGGGATGACAATGGCTTAGAGAGGAAGATCACAATTGACAACTTGCAGCGTAGGCTGACAATGCTACCGTGGATACTCTCCTGCACTAGCTATTCAGGTATATTTATCTTCTGAATATGAAGTTCCATAGAATTATGGGCTTGGTGTTGCATGGTTGATAGAACCACTTCTCATTATAGTTGCATCACAGTTGTGATTTGGACAAGTTCATTTAAATAAATTATAAATTCTTAATGATTTATTTCGATATGCTTACATGCTTACTGATTTTGTGATTATTCATCATTTAGTTTTGTCAGTACTTGGTTTCTAGCACACGCTACCACAGTTGTTTTACAGTTTTTGGTATACTGCCCTTTTTTCACCGGTTCATGAACTGTTATGGTGGTTACCACTCCCTCCTGTCATGCAACTTAGTGATTTCATTCTAGCTGGCCATCCTACAGCAGTGCAGATGACCATACAATTCATTCCATGTTAATTTCTAAGATTAATGTACTCCCTCCGTTCCTAAATATAAGTCTTTGTAGAGATTTCACTATGGACAATATACGGAGCAAAATGAGTGAATCTACACTCTAAAATGCATCTATATACATCCGTATGTGGTCCATAGTGGAATCTCTACAAAGAGTTATATTTAGTAACAGAGGGAGTAGTACACAACATGTTACCTGAATTAGTAGAAACAACAACACACATGGTATATCAGTTTTCCATGTTTTCCTCGTACTGTGGGTATTGTAGCAGCAGTTGAAACTAAAAATGTTGGCTACTTTCCCTACTGTTTGATTAGTAGCTTGTCATTCTGGATATTGTATACGTTGACATTGAACTTGAGAGTGGTAAGTGTTCTCTAAGTGACAAAAAGAAGTCAGCACAACAAGAGAAGTCGGAGAAGCAATCGAAGAAAGGATGAAAACAAAAGAAAGAGAAAGTTGCATCTGTTCCTGAAAGGTTAGGTTTCCCTTTTGTGTTTTCTTTCTGTCAATATCATTTTCCTTTCCTTGTATTACTTACTGAACACCGGTTTGTTTTTGTTTCAGGAGAACACTCGATTACTTAATGAACATTGGTTTGATTTTGTTTCAGGAGAACACTGGGTGTTCATCTGAGTCTGCCATGGCCACCAGTAGCGATAACAAAGTTGCTGATATGGAGATGCTCTCCTGTCATGTATGCTATGATCCAGACCGCCTTCCCTGACTTTTGAACAACTTGTGATGTAATGTATCATCTACCTGGCTATCAAGTTGAGTGCTACTCCCGACAGTCACATGTAATGGACTTCATTTTCTTATGTTATTTATGAATAGCTCCTCGGTTTGATCTGCATGTATTACACCCTTAACCCAAAAGGCACGGGTTGAGGTGTTCCAGCAATTAAAGGGCGCACAGTTCTGCCTCAGGAGGCGCGCCTAGGGCGCGCCCCATCCACTAGTTACATACATACATATCAGCGTTGTGAGCTTTTAATCTTGCCTAGGTAAGCACCATACATGCAGCCATGCAATGCAAGGCCGATTAGCCTAAAGAAATACAATGCAAGACCGATTGATGCATGGACAACTTAGAGCCAGATAAAGGCACACGTACGTTATAGGTGTTTTTGATCGCTCCAGTTAGCATCCACTACCGATTTTCACGGCTGATACCTATAAGAACAATACAACTGTGAATTTGGAAAGAAAAAAAAATGCATGCACAAAACCTGGTGCAAGACATGCATAAGACCAGGAAAGAAGGATACGTGGGTCTATTCCAATATTATACCTGTGTAAGTTGTATCATATGAAGGAATAAAAACTGTGTTGCTCAACAATAATAAAAGACCAAAACAAGATATCACGTTAATTATGATGTTCATTATGCAAAAAATGTCATTTCGGTTCTTCTGAATGATACAGATCATTGTGTGGTAATCCAAAATAACAAGGGTATGACACGAGTGAGGCAAGGAGATGTTTCCAGAATCTTCAATAAGTATACATTTTTAGATGACATCTCTAGGAATACCTTGATAATATAATACATATGAAAATAAATCAATGTTTTTGATGTTTATTATCTAGGTGTTTAGACTTTATATTAACTCTAAACTGACATGAGCTAGGATCACTTTCTTACGGATAATTACAGTGCCACAATTTGGCCGACCATATTAGGAAAAAACAACAGGACCAAGATAGAAAAGCAATCTATCTGTACATGATGAGACTGAAGGAGAAAAAAAATATATTTTGGTAGAACTGTTGTAAACAACAAACAATGCCAAGTATGATTATACATTTAGTTGCGAAAAATATGCCATAGTATTCAGAAGATAAGAATGTTATTACTACCCCGGATTGTTCCCATAGTTTCGTTCTATTGACCCTTTTTGAGTACAAGCACTTATTCACATTCATCCCTAAAGAAAAATTATAACTCAAAAATATATAAATATGTCTCGACAGAAAAGATGTGCTTACAAAAGGATTTAAATCTTCTATATATCTCTTTGCTATTGTTAGAGATCTTGATTAGTTACATCTTGCAATGCATATAGTTTTTCTATACTTACGATAGAAGAGATGCCACTTCTTACAAGATATGAAAAACACCACTAGCGCAAAGTTTGATCAGTATAAAATTCTAATATCCTCAACAATATGGCATGTGAGAGAACGCTTGAAGTTTTATTGTTGTCCCTTGTATTGTTGTATGGAAAATATATTGAAATTTTCAGTTCAACTCACTTATATTCGGTTTGTGAAGTCAAGTTTGTAGTTTCATTTATGATGCACAAGATAAAATTATGTTGTGAAAGGATCATTGTGTAAATGAACAAAAAATGGTCCCAATTCTTCTTTAGACAGATCAAATAATATGTTCTTCAAATAAAAGGATAAGATATTGACTATGTAAATTACATTTTAAAATCCTAGCCCGTGCATCGAGCGGGCCACTTTGCTAGTTTTTATACAAGGCAGAATAATATGTACAAGAGCCCTAACGAGATGCGAACAACTCGTAGGGGGAACCCACGCAACGCCTACGCCCTAGCAACTATGGCTACTCTCTCGCGAAAGGATCTAAAGCACCAACTCCGCCTAGTGCGGCCTTCCTCCAATCATCTATCTCATCTAGGATCTCTGTCTTAAGTTGCGCAGCCGATCTTTGCCTCGATACATTGTTGAACACTTGTGCATTGCGCTGCTTCCAAAGGGCCCAAGCAATTAAAATCGTGATGGAGTTGAATCCTCTTCTAAGCTTGTCATTGAAGTGCCTCCTTTGGTCGAGCCACCATTGCAGGAAGGTGACATCAGTAGATGGGATTTGAATGTTGAGTCTCCAATCGTTGAAGCATGAGTGCCACACCTCTCTCGCATAGCCACAATGTGCAAGGATGTGGTCGGAATTGTCCTCGTCTTGCAGGCATGTGTAGCAGGCCGAAGGCGTGTCTTGGAGACCGTGCCGAGCGCGACTGTCAGAGGTCCAGAGGCGGTGTTGGCTAGCGAGCCACATGAAGATTTTGCACTTAAGTGGCGCCTAACTTCGCCAAATGCAGCCTGCGGTGGGGTTTTTCACTTGCCCCATGCAAAGCCACCTGTATGTGGAGCTTGCATTGTATCTTCCAAACATGTGACAAGGCCAAGTGAATTGGTCAGGCTCCTCCAAGTTCCTCTCCACTGTGTTGATGGCTTGGCATAGAGAGTAGACTTGCATGTGGCCCAAGAAAGAGAGCTCCCCTTGCACATCATGCGTCCAGGCATTATCACTGAGCACATCTCTCACTGTTCTCTTGTTTTTGTTCCTCGTGCTGACCATCTTGTGAAGTAACAGGGCGATGTCAGCAACCGCAGTGCCGTGAATCCAACGATATTTCCAAAAGAGGACTTTTGATCCCTCCCCCACCTTGATTTTGACGAAGCTGTTGAAGACCTCTCGTGCTTGATCATCCACTAGCATGCGTAACCCTTGCCAGGGCCTGCTCGGATCAGATCTTCTCAGCCATTCCCATGCTAGGTTCTTCACACCTAGGCCTCTAAATGTTGTAGGTTTGCAAACCGCGTCCCAAGCGACAAGGCATTGTCCACCATGACTCTTCTCTTTGCCAGCCCAAAAGAATGAGCGCATCCACTTGTTGATCTCCTCAAGGACCCAGACAGGTGGATTGAGCACTAGGAGCTGGTGGACCGGTCTTGCAGCGATCACCATTTTGACCAGGATCAATCTCCCAGGTCGCTGGATGAGGCCTCGTTGCCATGCCAGGATGAACTTCTTTGATCAAGGAGCGGCTGCCAATCCGCCCTTGTTAGCTGGTTGATTGCAAGTTGGAGACCAAGGTAACGGCATGGGAAGTTTCCCATCCTACATTGCAATATCGACTCCACTCTGTGATGATCGTTCTCGTTGTGCCTGATAAGAATCGCGTTGGATTTGCTGTAATTGATTCTGAGGCCAGAAGCTTCGCCGAAGATGTCGAACGTGGCCTTGACGAATGTGAGATCTTGCATAGTCGGTCTCAGGAACATCGCGAGGTCGTCAGCATATAGGGATAGCCACTGCGTGGCCGTGACGCCTCTGAACGAGTTGATGATTCCTTGCCTTTCTAATGATGGAGGTGAGGGAGTCCATGGCGATCACAAAGAGTAGCGACGAGACCGGGTCCCCTTGCCTTAGGCCCTTGGCATGATGAAATCGCCTTGCCGAGACTCCGTTAACCACCACACGAACGCTTGCTGAGTGGAGAAGGATCGAGATCCAAGTAATCCACCTCTGCCCAAAACGCCTTGCCCTTAGGTTCTCCAATAGGAACGACCAAGACAGCGAGTCGAACGCTTTAGAGATATCAAGCTTGAGAAACAGCCCCTCCTTTCTCCCGTGAAGTTTCCGGGCTAGCTGTCTGACCAGGAGGTAGTTGTCATGAATGTTTCTCCCCTTGATGAATGCCGATTGATTTATGGCCACGATCTCTCTGACATGCGAGGTCGAGCTCTGGTCGCGAGTAGTTTGGCAAAGTGTTTGGTGAAGCTATGAGGCAGGCTTATCGGTCGATAATCTCCAACTTCCAGGGCATCAGGTATCTTGGGGATCAGAACAATGTGCGCACGGTTGAGTTTATCGAAGCCTTCATCCATCTCCCACATACAGTTTCATCAGCGCGGCCATGATGTCTCCTTTAATGAAAGGCCAGGCGATGTGATAGAAAGCACCAATGAATCCATGGAGGCCTGGAACTCTATCGGCAGGGATCTCTTTAATCACGTTCCAAACTTCCTCTTCAATGAACATTAGCTCGAGTTCATCAAGATTGCACTCTGGGATCTAGAGGTACTCAAGGTCTATAGTGTTATCACGGGCTCCGGCCTTCCCAAGCAGGTTTTCGAAGGCCTCAGAAAAAACTTCCTCTTTTCTAACTTGGTCAGTGATGATTTCATCGCCTCTCTTGATGCAGGGGATGAAATTCTTGGCACGTCTGCTGTTGGCTACAACTTGGAACAGTTTAGTGTTTGCATCGCCATCCCTTAGCCAACGAATCCTGGATCTTTGCCTGTCAATGGTGTGTTCAAGAGATGCTAGGCCCAACAAAGAGAGCTTCAGTGTTTGTTGTAACCAAGTTTCCAGCAATGACAAGGGTCTCATCTCCTGAGCTCTATCGAGTCTCGCAATACCGAAAAAGGGTTTCCCCCCGCTTTGTATACAAAGCAACCAACCGAACCATCCAACGATAGATGCTGGGGCGGAAACAGCACAGTCACGCCCAAAAGAAAAGAAAGAGAAAATACAAGAGAAACCAACGCCGACAACGGCGGATCGACAAAGAAACGAAGAAGCCTCGTGGCCGCTGCACCCACCGGAGATCTCCCACCAGACTCCGAGCCTCCGAAGCACCGGTACCAATCAACAACTCCAAGAAGGAACGCGACGAAGACGACGCTGCTGCCAAGGGTTTCCCCCGGTACGGTGAGGGGAGAGGAAGGGTAACTCCGACGCCCTCCAGGAAGGTCTGGCGGCACCCACAAGCCCCACCGCGTCGATGTCGGCCAGGCCAACAGAGATTTCTCCCGATCCCAACCTCCACCTCAGGCACTCCGAAGCTCGCCGCCAAACAGACCCTCACCCTGCGCCAGCCCAGACACGAAGCGTTCAACGCTGTCTCACCACGGCACCGTGAAGCATGGTCGGCACGATGAAGAAGAGGAGCCGGGACCAGGCAACAGCACCATCGGCACGCGGGAGGGCCCCACCTTCACCGCCGAAGACGGTAGCTGACCGGACGCAATGGCAGGAACACACCAGGCCCGTGGCCGCACAGGCCCGGCCGGGAACGCAGAGGCCCGTAAAGTTCCCGCCTTCGCGCTGCAGCCGGCACGCCGTCGGCTCCGCCGCCCCTGTCCAAGCCGCTCCCCTTCCTCCCCACACCGAAAGCCGCCAAGGGAGGCACCACCAACACGCGCACCGCCGGCCACCATCACCAGGTCGCCGGACTGCCACCGGCCGAGCCGCACCACCGCCGCACGCCCACGACGGAGAGGAACCACCGCAGCCGCCGGCAGCCCGAAGCCGGACCCCAGCCG
>NC_041380.1:603392597-603411601 GCF_002162155.2 Triticum dicoccoides | reverse complement strand
CCGGACCGCCACCGGCCGAGCCGCACCACCGCCGCACGCCCACGACGGAGAGGAACCACCGCAGCCGCCGGCAGCCCGAAGCCGGACCCCAGCCGCCGCCCACGCCGCCCGCGGCCCTCGCCGCCTGCCGGGCGGAACCGGCCGCCGCGGCGAGGCGCGTTCCACCGCGCAGCCGGCCACGCCGCACCACGCGCCGCCGGAGGGCCGCGCGCCGCCGCGCCGCGGCACCCCGCTCCCGCGCCGCGCCCGCCCGCGAAGGAGGGACCCGCGTCGCCCCCAACGCGCGGAGGAGGAAGAGCAGGGCCCCGCCGCCGCCGGCGCCGGTCAGGCGAGCCCGGCCGAGCCCCCTGGCGGCGGCGAGGGAGGAAGGAGGAGGAGGGGAGACCGGAGGCGGCGGGATCTGGGCGCCCGCCCCGGCCGCCTCGCGGGTGGCGGCGCGGGCGGGAGGGGGGAGGGGAGAAGGACTGAACACTCGTAGGCGATCGAGTCTCGCAATCAACCAGTTTGCAATCTTCATGAGGATTTTGATGTTCCCGGTCTTTCTCTGCCCCCAAGCTTGTAAGTATGATGTTGTCTTCCTAAAAAGCGCATCCAACCTTTTAAAAGGATCCAAGATCTCATTACTACAGACCCAAGCTTCTCTGACCGCATCTTCAAAGCCCTCTAGCTTGGTCCAGTAGAGCTCAAACCGAAAGCGCCTCTTTGCTCCAAATATGTTGCTCGTTGAAAGGTGGAGAGGTGCATGATCCGATGCACTGGTGGAGAGTGTTTGCATGACATAATCCGGGTAGGCCAACTCCCATTCAACCGAAACAAGCATTCTGTCTATTTTGGTCAAGGTCGGAGTGTTTCTCTCATTTGACCATCTGAACCTGCGCCCATGCATGTATAGCTCCTTGAGCTCATGGTCATCAACAAAGTTTAGAAATTTCAATCACATACTAGATGACAGTATCATAATGTGCGTCTCAATCCAGCCGTATCGGATTGCAGACCTGCAGCTACTCTCACCTAGTAGCAATCTTTGTGCGTTTCTGATAAAGGAGAAACACAACATTTCTTGGCAATCATGCATATAACTAAAAGAAAAGTATACTTTTCATCCTTCAACTTTTGACGAAGTCTAAATTTAGTCCTTTAACTTTAAAACCAGACAACTTGCAACCCAAACTCTTAAAACCGGACAAGTTTAGTCCCTGAGGTTGTTTCTATGCTGACTCAACCCGGTTTTGACCAGTCTCAAGTCAAACACAACGTCCACCTCATCATCATCTTCTTACTTGTGCCAGGCATTTTATCGAACATTTCGTAGGCAGCCGATGCTCGTTATCTCGTCCATCCGGACGGTCATGCTGCTCTACCCCCACATGTCCAGCAGCGCCGTCCGGAGATCCCATTGCTGGTGGCCAGGAGCATCCCGCGGGGACGGTGGCAACGGTTGGAAAGCTGGCTTGCACGGCATGGATACAGCGGTGGAACGGCGGGCCGGTCGCATACAATAGCGTGAACCATGCCGGCGTCGCGGGCGCACCCAAACCGGCCATAGAAGCTTCCCGAGCAACGTGCTAGAGCTCGACGCCCGGGTGCCTCGACTCCGCGGCCTGGCGCTTGCCCCAGCGCGTGCGCACCAACGCGGTCCCGGATGGGAGCGCCGCGAGCTCGAGGGCAAGCACCACCGGCGGCGACGAACGCGTGGTTGCACGTCAGAAGTGATGGGAGCGCGTTGTCCAGGCCCTCAGAGCATTCCGCAGACAACGTCGAGGAGGTACACCACAGGTCTATCAGTACACGCACGCCGCCGAGCTCGATGCATCCGGAGTTTGAGTATCTCGTCGTCGACCAGGCGGCGCTGGTTTCCAGAAGGGGAGCTCCAAAACAGCACGAACGTCAGCTTGGTCGCTTGCGTTGCCGGCGAGCTCCTGTCTCGTGCTGGTGCAGCCCACGGCAGTGCGCGCAGAGGTTGGCAGGCAGCCAGCGGTTGTGCCATGGAGAGGTGTACGGGGTCACCAGGGCTGTTGCGGCGGCTTGGAGCGACCAGTAGGCAGCCCCCGATGCGGCCATGGTGACCGGTGGTGGCTAGCAGGACCACCAATGGTAGGCGTGCATCCTATGTTTGATGAAATGCTCAAACAGACATAGGAAGAAGGAAGAAGAGATAGGGCCAAGTGGGAGAGAGAAATACTGCCACATGGACGAAAATCAGTCAAAACCAGCAGCAATACCGGGGCAGCTAAGAAGAGGGACTAAACTTGTCCGGTATTAAGATTTAGAGGTGCAATTTGTCCGGTTTTAAAGTTAAAGGACTAAATCTAGACTTCGACAAGAGTTAAGGGACGAAAAGTATACTTTTCTCTATAACTAATCTTTTTCTTAGTTGTCTTCACTTTAATGAAACATCAACCTCCTCTCAAAAGTCTTATCAACCATTTCCCCATCAGGTCGATTATAGACAGATCCAAGTAGCTTCTCCAACCGAAGTGATCTTTTCTAGTGTGGTAAATTTTTTTCTGTCTCCAATTCTGAAGACAAAACCAATCATGTACTTATACAGAGCTTTCGCTAATGTTGGCACTCAGCGTCAAATTGTAACACCGAGTAACCTGTCATCCAGGACGGATATGTGCAACCCTTCATGACAATCTGGGATCATACAGAACGCGAAACTATGATGTAGGACTGCATCAAAAGCAGAGTGGAGATGCCATCCAGTTGAGAATTTACTTTTCAATAATCTACTTGTTTCCCATCAGGCAGGACGAACCATCCAATGCATTGTAGGTGCACCCAGTCATGATATTGGAGAGGTTTTCAAGGATCAGATCAACAGTATGCTATCATGGGCGAGCTAATAAATTGCTCAATGATGCGAAAGAAACCTGCATGGCAGACATATTGTCCGGAGGTGTTACTCGTTCATAGCCCAGTCGGTGCCCTCACCATTGGACGGACAAAGTGAAGACATTGTCCAACTTCCATATTACAGATATATTGCTCAAGTAGCTTCTTCAACCAAAGTGATCTTTTGCAATGGTAAAAGCAGCCTTACAAATTGTAGAGTGGTAAATTTTTTATTTCGATATTACTTTGACAGGGTTTTGAAGTAATGATATCGACTCTAATGTCCATTGGGAAGGTAACGCCTAAATATCATCCAGGTGAGATGCAACAAACATTTATTAATTCATCTATTTAATAATAAAAATATTAAAGATAAATTAATAAAAAAGGGCGTATGTTGGAAGAAAATATGTACCACGCGATGCTTTCGGGCCTAGGTTTGATGTGCGCGGAGAGATGATGCATGAGCTGGACGTTTGCGTAGCACATGGAGCCGTCATTGCGCTTATAGCCGTGGCGCAGGATGAGGTCGTACAGCTTCTCCTTCTTCTCTTGGATCTGCTCCAGGACCTCCCTCCCGGCTTCTTCTTTCCCGTGCGATGAAAAGGCCTGCGGCATTTGCCTTAGTTAGGCACAGATGACGTATATTATTTTCATTAAAAAAAAGCACTGGATTACTAGGGATTGCGAGATCGGACTACCACCTGGGTGAGATTTGGGCGGCCCAAGCCGGGAGCGGCGGGGCGAGGCCGGCTGAGCGCCGGCGGTAGAACGCGGCCGCCACCGGCCAGCCTCCTTCCGGCGGCGCATCGGAGAGCCGCCATCGCCATCTTCGGTCAACGGCCCCTGCGGATCTGGTCTTGTTGGTTGTTGGTGCGGCTAGGGTTCTTGGCCCTCAGGGTGGAAGCCACGGTAGGAACCGTATTATATTACTCCCTCCGTTCCTTGATATAGAGGGTGTATAGTTTTGTTGCACGAATATATGGTGTATAGAGTATTTTTTTTTTGAGACAACCTCGCTAAACTTTTTTATGCCGTTACCATATGTACAGGGACGAAAATAATGTTTCCCGATTGGCCTAACCACACATGGCGGTCAATCCCTAAAATAAGACCATACTTAGCAAGGTTGTGAGTCTCAACATCCGAGGTTCAAAAGTCGTGATTGATGATACAAGAATGAAAACTAGACATATGATCTCCTTACAACCTCGCCCTAAGGAGACACACTTCCACTTCTGATAGCATCAACTACTGTCTTGCAGTCCGAGGCCACGAAGATCCGTTGAGAGTAGGTGTCATCCGCAAGAGCTAACGCCTCCTGAGTTGCAAGTGCCTCGAGGGTAGGGACGCAACTTTAGTGACTTTATGAAGTCAAGTCTCACCATAACTTAGTCGCCTTTATCGGCCGTTCATTAAAGATCCGACGTACCAGATTGATCTATTTTTCATACTGAAAATTTTAAAGTGTTTAGAAAAAATTGAAAAAATTCAATAAATCATAAATGTTTCATTTTGTATTCTGGTAAAGTTTCAACCCATTTGAATGTATGGTTTGTGATTAAATAGCCTTTTGAGCTCAAATAAATAAAAAATATGTATTCGCAAACAATACATCCAAATGGATTGAAATTTTCACATAATACTAGACGAAACATTTATGATTTATTGGAATTTTTTCTATTTTTTCTGAACACTTTGAGAAAATTCATTCGAAATATGGATCAATCCGGTACGTCGGATCTTTAATGAACGGCTGATAGAGTGGGTTAAGTTACGGTGAGACTTGGCTTCATCAAGTCACTAGAGCTGCGTCCCGAGGGTAGGTAGGTCAACTATGCGGGGGAAGAACAAAGTTGAAGCTCCAATGAACATCCCCTCTTGGTCTTGACATATCGCCCCCACTGAGCCGAACTCCGCACTCCTTGAAACCACAGCGTCGACACCAATCTTTACGTAGCTAGGCAGTGGAGGGATCCAGTGGTTCGGTCTAGCCAAAGTAGTTCCTTGCATTGTCCCGGTAGTTCTCTGCAAAAACTGAATATCATTCAATAAGAGTTCACAAAACCGTGCGTAGACTAGGGGCTCTGGGAAATATCCTCATGTATAGCTTTTTGTCGGGAGCTCCAAACCACCCAAAGAGTGACGATCATCCTAGTAAATTCTATCTGGGAGACGGACTCGCTCATAGCAAACAACCAATCCTTGGCGCTAGGATTAGTGTTTTGACACATGTGTTCAAACATCAGCTCATCCGATAACGCCCACACGCTGCGTGACATACTACAATTAAGCAAGCTGTGTCTCAAATCATTTGCTGCTCCACACAATGCACATGAGTGTGTCAAGGTCATGTTTCTGTGGTGATGAACGTCGCCCGTTGGGAGCGACCGGAGAGCTAGCCTCCATGTAAAAACCCTCAGCTTGGAGCGAGTTTGGAGCTTCCAAATTGAGGACCACCCTTGGGTGTTAACTGTACCGTTCGATATACCCTGCCGCTCATCCAGCCACTCCTCTCTTTGGATCTTGGTTTCCATAATTAGATTATAAGTTGATCGAACAGAAAATCTCCCTTGTTCGTTATCCGCCCAAGCCCAAAAATCCGTAATTCTCCTGGTGCATAGAGGTATTTTCAGTATGCATTCATCATCAAAAGTTGTGAACGAGGTGCGCACAATATCCTCTTTCCATGAAGCGAAAGAAGCATTAATGAGCTCAACTACAAGTCCGGGAGGGTTTGCACAAATCAGAGGGAAGGGCTTCATGAGTCGATCTCTAGGGATCCAATTGTCGCACCATATATGTGTGGTCTCTCCATCGATGTCGGTGTGAAAACCGGCAGACCTTGGGGTAGGGGGTCCCGAGTTGTGGATCTTGGATTGATGGTAACATGAACAAGGGAGATGATATTTACCTAGGTTCGGGCCCTCTTGATGGAGGTAAAACCCTATGTTCTGCTTTTGTTTATATTGATGGAGATGTATTGAGTACAGAGTTGATCTACCTCGAGATCGTAAGTTGTGTTCTAACTCTAGGGCTAGGTGAGAGTAATTGTGTTCAGATCCCCTATCGACTAGCCTGGCCTCAGCTTATATAATGTACCATAGGCCTAGGATAAGAAGAGTCCTAGTCAGATACGTTGGTGGAGAGGAGTCCTTGTCTTGATCACCAAGTCTTGTAAAATCTTCCTTGTACAAGTCATGGGCTGCCCGAAGTGGCCCATTAGTGGCCATGGCGGTGCTCGTCCCGACCCACCTAGTCAGGAGACGATGTGGTGAGTACCCCCTTGTCTGGGACACCATCAGTAGCCCCCTGAGACGGTCTTCAAGTTGTGGACGCTCCTTGGTTCCTCTGAACTATTCTTCGTCTTCGGTTGCCAGTCTTGAAAACTGGTTCAACAAATCTTCCCATCTTCGATCTTGAGGATCGCCGAGGTGAATCCGAAGAGTTTACATGTCGGCTATCCGAGAGCCCCTTTAAGTTCTTGGTCTCTAGCAATGCCTTGTTATTTTTACGCCATACCTCGGGTTTGAAGTTTTTCCTACGCGGCGGTGTCCTCTTGCATCTGAGCTCCAACGCCAGACTACATCCGAGGCATCTTTTTTGCATCCGAACTCCAGCGCCAGACTGCATCCGAGGTGTCATAGATTACCTTGGTCTTGAAAAAGTTGAAGGAGTTCAGCCGAGCTTAATGGCGAAAATGCCCTCTATGGAGCCAACCACTTGCATCCGAGGTTTACGCCAGATTGCTTCTGAGGTGGTGCACCACCTCGGCCGTGAGCTGATTTTTGTGTGGATTGGTGCAATTTATTCGCTGCCGAGATGTATAACCAGTAGCTCTCAAGGTGTGTGCCGGCCGAAAATCCGGGATGCACCTGAAGGATAAAACAAAACCGCTGATCCTAGTAGCCCTTGAGACTCAGGTTGATTCGCAAAATCGGCACGAGGAACAACTCCTAGCTCGGCAACATAGTTAGGAACGGAAACACGATGCACAATAGCTCCCGAGACGCAGGTTGGGTGTGGCCGACCAACCTGAAGATCATAATCTCCTCGAAAACCGTTTTGCGCTTTGAATTTTCTGCATTGAACCATCAATGTAGTAGCCCCTGAGACTTGGATTGAGCTATATGGCCGACCCTAGGATTGCATCTCCTCGGGAACTAGTTGAACTGTCGTGTACGTTTTAACAACGCCGAGGTGCAGGTCGGCAGGAAAGATGCCGAGCTGCGGGTCGGAAAGATTTCCCAAGCTGAACTATTACGCAGGGCACCTCAGTCAAGAGGATGTTCCGTCTCCTGAAAGAAAAACATACAAATAGGTTAAAGGTGCCATAAGTTTGGAAAACCAAACTTTTTTAGTAAAACTTTACGTCTACATTAAATCAAGTTTTTTGGTGACAATCCGAAATTGGTCTTAAAACAAGTTTGTGCTTCCGTCGTTTATTAACATGACACATCCGATCTCAAGACTTCAAGCGGGTTAGCCTTTGGCTTCAACCTTCTATCCCGAAGGCGGAGTGCTTCTCAGACCAGTTTAGCAAACTAAACTCGAACGATTTTAGAGAGAAACCAGGCTATCGATCGGGCTGTTGACCATACACTCAAGTTGAGAAAGAAGTGGTAGAAAAAGACTTTGCAACGACTTAGAAGAAAACACTTATTATAAAATGAAATTAAGAGCCCCCCAGTTAACATGGGAAAAAAGAATGTAATAAGCAAATGTTTTTAATAAACATTGTTTTTAACAAACGGCTTTTTAAAACACAAATATGATGCTTGGTCGAACTGAACAAAAATTTTAAATTTTAAAAATTGAGCATGAAAGTGACTTAGTTGGTTAATGTGCTTGATGTTGATGACGTTTTTCGGGCTTGAGGCGGGACGAGGATGCCAAACGAACTTTTGACATATTTGACATGGTGTGTAGTCCTCAACTTGACCGAGGTCCCATCCTCCAAGCCCGAGGTGACCGAGCGAGGAGCCACGTCGAGCTCGGGTGAGAAGGTGATCCGTCATTTTTTATTTTGGTGGCTGCTTGGTGGTGTCGGAGACATGTGACGGGCATTGGTATCAAGCTCAAAGATGTTCTACTGTCTTTTCAGTTCTATCATGCCGATCTTTATGTGACTTGTATTTTAATCTTTATGATATGAAGAGACACATATTACCATAAAAAAACTCTCAATTTGTTGTCCCAATCTTAGTGGTACGTTGACTTGGCATATGTTGATACCGGCCTTAATCATCTCATGCTCATTTTTTGCGATATCCAGTGCATCTATGTTATGTGTGGTCAAATGAGCAAATGGATTTATCATTTTATAACCACATGCCAACACGCTTGGGAATCTTAGAAACAGAGGCCTAAAATCACTAAAATCAGAGAAAATTTGGAAGATCACATAATTTAAATTAGTGTGCACTAACCTTGGAGCATTACATTAAATAGCAGCGGCATGGGACATATCTTTTTTATTTTTTAACTCGTGAATTTTTTTCCAAATTAGTGAGCATTTTGAAATTCGGGAACATTTTCTCAAATCCGTGATCATTTTTTGCAAACATTTTGAAAATATCTTGAATATTTTTGGTACATTTTTTAGATTCACATTTTTTAAAAAAAATTGAATAATTTTTGAATTCATGAGAATTTTTAAATCTATGATATCTTAAACACCTAGTTTTTTTTCAAAATACAAGGTTTTTTAACAAAATATTCTTGATTTTTATGAACATCAAAATGAATTTTGAACTTTTTAAAAATCCACTAGTATTTTTAAAACCCACATATTCTTTAAGAAGTACATTTTTTTCACAGTTCTAGAACATTATTTAAATTTCATGTAGCTATAAATTGACTACAAAGATGTCATGAAATCCTATAGCTATAATAGCCCTGCTATCCCATCCCAGGAAAAACCAAAGGAATCACAAAAACCAGTAAATGGATGGGCGCACGATGCACTGGGTGAATCAAGCATATTTGGCCAAATGAACTAACATGATGATTTATAGGTGTTGGCTAAATTACCTTTTTAGGGGTTGTTGGCTAATCTACTAAAAGATAAAAAAAAGGTAGCTAATTTTTTTTACATATTAACTGGTAGCTAAAAGCTAAAATAAAATTATAAAAAGGAAAATGAGAAAACTATTATATGAAACCTTTGAGGCCTATAGTAGGCCCACAATGGGAGCCTGCCAGGGCTTGTCACTCGGGTATGTAAAATCGGTGTGGCCCTCTGAAGAACAGTCTGCGTTTGTTCCTGGTCGAGTTATCACAGATAATATTATTGCTGGTTATGAATGACTACACTTCATGAAGAGGAACAAAGCTCAAAAACATAAGTCATGTGCACTCAAGCTGGATATGATGAAAGCCTATGACCGTGTTGAGTGGATTTATTTGTGTGCTATTATGTTAAAACCGGGATTCACAGAGAGGTGGGTCAATATTGTGATGAGTATGGTCAGCTCTATATGTTTCTCAGTGTTATTTAATGGGCAGAAGCTTGAGGAGTTTAAACCAACTCATGGCATTCGATAGGGAGATCCAATTTCACCCTATCTATTTTTGCTGGCAGCAGAGGGCCTTTCGTGCCTTTTAAAATCTAGAGTTCAGTCATCTAGTCTCGTAGACATTAAAGTGGCTCCATCGGCACCGCCACTGAATCACTTATTGTTTGCATATGACAGCCTACTATTTTTAAGCAAGTTTAGGAGGGGCGGAAGAAGTGTCTCTTTTGCTAGAAGCATATGATAGGGCTTCTGGTCAACGAATTAATAAGGAGAAATATGCCTTGTTTTTCAGCAAGGGTTGCCCAGAGATAGTGAGGGAACAAGTTAAATTGAAACTATTGGTACCAAATGAAAAACTCAATGAGAAGTATCTGGGTATGCCTACTGATGTAGGATCATCAAAGAACCGGGCCTTTAAAGATTTAAAGGACCGTTCATGGAGTAAGATACGTGGATGGATGGAGAAAACTATGTCAGCAGCTGGTAAGGATGTTTTGATTAAATCTGTGGCCCAGGCTATCCCGGTTTTCTCTATGTCATGTTTCAAGCTACCACGATGTTTGTGTGAGCATCTAACATCTGCAATTAGAGCATTTTGGTGGGGCAGTAATCAGGGACAAAAGAAGCCATACTGGGTGACATGGGATATTATGACTATGCCCCGTTATATGTGAGGGCTTGGTTTTAAAGACTTTGAAATTTTCAACTTGGTGTTGCTCGCAAAATAGGCATGGAGGATACTAGAGAATCTTGAGTCCTTGAGTGCTCGAGTACTGAAATCAGTGTACTTTCCAAGTGGGTCTATACTTGATGCCCAGTTGGGAAATCACTCATCACAAATTTGGCTATCTATACTTGAGGGACGGGACATAATGAAGCAAGGAATTATTATGCGCATTGCTAATGGAGCTACTACTAGCATATGGAATGAAAGCCCACCTAGAGATGGTACGTTGAGGCCACTACTTTGCTGAATTAATAACCGACCACAGTTGGTTTCAGAACTTATTTATATGTCAAACGCAAGGTGGGACATACAGCGTATTGAGGAAGTTTTTTTTGCCTTGTGATGTGTAAGTGATCTTGCAAATACCTATCTGTTTGAGAGCTATGTATGATTTCTGGTCTTGGCATTATGAAAATTCTGGAAACTTCAGTGCGCGTTCAACATATAAGATGGTGGTTGAGACTAAGAAAATAAGAGAAGAATGGCGTGAGCAAAGGACGGGTTCTTCAAACAATTCTGCAAATGAGAAAGCATGGGTTCGGCTTTGGAAGATCCATGTACCCACAAAAATAAGGGTGTTTCTATGACGCCTAGCTCGACAATCGCTGCCCACGGAAGACATCAGGATGCATGTGAAATGGCTACTAGTTGTTCCTGCTGTGTGTGTGGAATGGAAGACTCATGGAAACATAGTTTGGTTGAGTGTACGATGGCGCGCTGCGTGTGGGCTCTAGTTGATCAAGACCAGATGATAGAGAATATATAACCGAATGCTAAAAGCTGGCTATTTACCATGCTGGATCGTTTGTCTCATGATGTGTTTGTGGTGAGGATGAGAATGACACTTTGGGCGATATGGGCAGCAAGGAGGAAGCTCATACATGAGGGAATTAATCAGAGCCTCTAAGTACTCATCTGTTCGTGACGAACTTTATTGCAGAGTTGGGTCAGATTAATCAGCGCCATGAACATTATAGTCCTGCAAGAGATGTCGAGCTAAATCCAACAGTGAAGAAGTGGATTTCTCCACCTCCGGATAAGGTGAAAGTTAATGTAGACGCGACAGTTTCTCTACATGGAAATTTTGGTACCGCAGCTACAGTTTGCAGAAGCGAACAAGGCGAGTTTTTGGGAGCTTCAGTTTTTGTTATACATGTCTTTCAGATCCATCTTCTCTTGAAGCAGTGGCTTGTCGAGAAACTCTTTCTCTAGCAGAAGAACTTGGACTACAACAGCTTCATATTGCGTGGGATTGCAAGAATCTTATTAAACACATACATGAATCATCAAGTGGTTTCTATGGTGGAGTGATCAGGGATATAAAATCATGGTGCGGTACATTTATTTCATATGTTTTTATTCATGAGTTGAAGACGTCGAACTATGAACCTTATGTACTAGCTAGTATGCACTTTCCCTAAATTGGGGCCACATGTGTGGCTGGGTCAGCCCCATGATCCGGTTGTTTTATCTGTTTTTGTGAACTTTGATCAATAAAGTAAGGGAAATGATTGAAATCACCAGGCAGATCACGCTCTTTTCGTCCGCCGTCTCGTGCACACGACACGTGTCAATGGGCTCGCACGTCTCCACCTTCCCGAAACAACTACCGGATCCAATCGTTCTCCATGATAATCCCATCTTACTCTTGCATCTCTCCTTCATCCAGACGAGGTGCTGCAGCCGCGCCACTGCCGAACACCCCAGCTGCACCGCCGCGGACGCCGGCGAGCACGCGCTCCGCCATCGTTGTCGCCGGCTGCCTCCACCACCACCATCTTTCCTCCCCCCTCTTCTCGATTGATGGCGCCCGCTCCTACTGCTATTGGGTAATGAAGAAGATGACCTCCGCTCCCCACCGTCCACGGCAAGGCCGCCGTCCACTTCTGCAACATCACTTCTGTTGCAACAAACAAATCTGCAACATGAACTCCATTGCAAAAAAATCAGCAACAAGAACTCTGTTGCAAAAAAAAAAAACCGCAACAAGACGTTTAGTTGAAAAAAAAATCCGCAACAAGACCTCTGTTGCAAAAAAAATCCGCAATAAGACCTCTGTTGCAAAAATATTCCGCAACAAGAGCTCTGTTACGAATGTTTCTGCAACAACCTCTTTGTTGCAAAGTAGTGAAAAGACGTTCACTCGCTAAATTTGTGTCAGATCCGACGGCTCGCGAGGCGGCGGATCTTTTAAAAAGATCCGCCGGCTGACGTGTAGCAGCCCCTATAAAGTAAAGTAAAGCAGGTTTTGAAAAATATGTAAAATCGGCGTGGAGCCATTGTCTTGTTTCCTCTCCTCTTCTGTCTCGAGTCTCGATTTGCGCCGGCGGCGGAAGCAATTCATCTCCATGGCGGCGACCGCGCTCCGGACCACCTGCCAGCGGATCGGCGGCCGGGCCCTCCGGCCATGGCTGGCCCCCGCGGCGGCGCATCAGAACCAGCCCACCACCTCTCGCCTCTTTCACAGCACGGTAAGCACCCCTCCTCCCCCTCCCCCTCCCTCAACGTCCGAACGGACGGCGGCCATAGACCGGTTTCCTCCCGATTTGCCATATTTTCGCCCCTTGTTTGCTCCCATCGTAGGAACCCTAACCCTAACCCGAGTAATGTGGATTCTCCCCTGCTGGCCTGTGCATGCCGGTGACACTGTTCTATTCTGGAAGGATGCCTGGGAACAAGATGGTTTGCTGATCAGGAGTATCTCTCAGTCCAGCAATTCATGGATCCTCAGGACCATCTGCACAACTTTCACCAGCCTCTATCCTTGGAGGCTCAGGCCTTGAATTAATATCTGGAGGCTTCAGGACCTCCAAATCAAATTGAACAGTGTGCGGCTCGGGCCTTGGAGTCCTGATTATTGGATCTTATGTTGGGGGGATGTACGATACAGGCCACATAAGTATTATAGAATCTGCTTCAGGCAAATACAACCCTCCCCTGTTCTGACTAGCATATGGAAATCCAAGTGCATCATGAAACACAAGGTTTTCACTTGGTTATGGCTCATGGATAGACTGAACACTAGGAATATGCTTAAGAGGAGGCGCTTTGATATTTGAGAGTATCTTTCTTGCCTGCTGTGTGATGATGACGTCGAAGAAACCACCATACACCTATTCTTTGCTTGCACATTCAGTGCTTCTTGTTGGAATACCATTCATATTCATATTACCTGGGATACCACAAAGGGATCTACCTGAGATGATGAGCAATACTGCTACTACCTGGCCGCATAAATTGTTCAAAGAAATTGTGTACCTGGCTGCCTGGAATATCTGGAAGCAAAGAAACTAGAAACACTTTGATGGTGTGACTCCTACATTGGAAGGGCGGGCTGCTATGATTAAGGAGGATTTAAATCAACTTAAGTTCAGGGTCTCCCCTGATCTATCTGACTTCCTAACCTCCTGTGTAAATTCCATTGTACTCTGCATGTTTAATTAGCAACCTAGCTTTTCCTTCTCGTTTACCAAATGCTACAATCTGAATCTGAAAGAAAGGCATAATAATTATGGGTTCATAAAATTCGCTTGATATGCTGCTGGTCTTAATTTACTTGCATCCTTGACTGAATTTAGCTGGGTGCTAGTGCATGCTGTCAGACTCAAGTGCTGAATGACATTATCGTTGCATTGTTTGCCAATTGATTGATTGCACGCCTCTTGGAATTTTTTTTGAGTGCTACTGCTGTCATAAAGCATATATACCTGCTCTACTTCTGAGATAAACTTCGATATTGATCTGTTCCTGATTTGGGTTAATGCGGTTTCTCCCTGTCTTGCTCTGTCAATAACAATGCAGAAGGCGGCCGCAACTCACTCAGCTGAGATCCAGCAGGTCAAAGAGGAGCTCTACTGCATGATGTCCGAAAACAGGGACAAGATAGGAAATCAGAAGGGCCTGATCAAGCACCTCTCATCCCATGTGGAGCCTAAACCCGAGGACCCTGTCTGGTATGATCTTGAGCCCGGTATTGTTCTATATGCCTGTTACAGTCTTGGTTTACAAGGGCTCTGATCTCTCTTGTACTGCCCTGCAGGCGCTTCTATCGCAGGGCAAAATGGTACCATTTAGTCATGATGTATAGCCCAGCATTCCTTTATGGCTACATGTCTATGTTGGATGTGCCTGATGGCAAGAAGGAGATGACACCAGCTGAGAAGGATGATTTTAACAAGAGGATGGCCGCGTTGATGCCCAATGTGGAACTTTGAGGGCAGCTAGTTGCATAGTGACTAACCCCAGCACTTTATGTAGTTGCCATCTTGCCATTGCTCTGTTTGGACACTGCGGCTTTGTTAGACTAAATTATCTGTCATGTTCAGTGCGATTATACGTTATGGTAAGGCTGAACTAGCTGTGATGCTTGGTGAAAAGTGCTATCTTAAAAGTTAAGACTGAGTTATCAGTGAGAATATTGGCTCAAGTGGTATGGTACTATGTTGATGTTATTTGGGTCTCCCTTGGCAAGTTAGTTGATTGGTTCTTTGTTTGTTTAAGTATGTGTGAGCTCTTTGCTCACACTGTATTTCGTTTGTCTGATGCATAGCTGAAAACGTGCTTGTGTGGAAAGGGTGATGACTATTTGGCTACTCTGCTGTGTTCTGTAACAAGTAAGGCATGATTGCTCTCTAACTGCCCCAGTGTGTCAAGATAATTCAGTTTTTGTGACTTAGCAGTACAGTTTCATGTAGCATTAATCTTTCGAGGGAATGAAGATCAGGAGTGTTACAAGATGCCTGCATGTAACTTTAAATCCAGTCACAGCCATGTAATGTATGAACCAATATTGATTGAATGATGATACTCTTTTCTGACCTCTTGTATGATCATTCTAGTCTAGCAAGCCAACATTGATTTCTTACAGCCATCAAAAGGAATCATTAGATACACCCACCAGGTTATTCAAATGCTCATCTTAGCCTGCTATGGTTGTAACTGTCTTTAGTGCCATCTCCAATGGTGTTGCATATCTATGCTCTACCCAAGCATCATCTTCGAAAAATCCATATCTTTTCCTCAGCCCATAGAGAGCAAAGCCGATGAGTATCTTCACGAGTACAATGACAAGCAAAACTGGGAGTTCGTTTAGTCTTGATGTCTTCACAATAACACTCTTAATCTTCTAGTACTACTACATTTCAGGCCTTGGATATTTTAGCTGTCAGCTGGGACATAGTGAAAGTATGATACTAAATCTCAAATATCCTTCAGGTTTTAAATTTGCATAGCCCTCTGTAAATTTGGCTGGCAGTGATAGAGAATGGAGAGAACAGACAACTTCATACAGAAAACACCACGGGGGAACTTTTCAGAGGCGTCGGTCATCAGCATTGGTCTTAATTTCTTTTAACAATAGTATTAGTGTATGAAGAAAAGTACTATGCTGAAGATAGAATTTACTGAATCTTAGTAGTCACTTTCTTTATACTGTGTAATACCTCGATAAATAATTTGTTATACTGTTTGATGCCTTGATAAATAAACGAAGTGGCTCACTGCAGTTTAGCAGTATGTTAAGAGGGCAAGAATGAACTAGAAAAGGAAGCAAAATTCTCACAAACCACTGGTCCAAATCGGTTGGAACTTCCCCAGATCTTTACTGGGCACATATACGATTTTCTAGGTATTTTTTAAAATGTTGAAGTTTGAAGCAAAAAAAAATTGAAATTGCCAACTAAAAAAAGGCACTTTCTAGCAACTCGTTGGTCCAAGCCGGCTGAAACATTTAAGATTCATGAATAGTTACACGTATGATCACACCACAAACTTTCATGCAAAAGATATTTATACACTATACCCCCGCAAGCTGTTCGGCGGTTTGCCAAGGTACAAAATGGACTCCGCCGACGAGTTCTTTTTTCACAATTTCCTTTGCAACTCTGACGATTCGTCGTCCGACGATGAAGAGGAGATATTGGCTGCCGTGTTGGTCCATCACCATCTCAACAGCCAGCGGCCGTTGTTCCATGGCTCCATTCCGGGCCACCTTCCGGCGTTGAATCGCAACCGAGAGAGCGGGCATTTCCTTCTTTGGAAGGACTACTTTGATACAACAAACCCATTGTTCAAACATAAAAAATTGCGCCGCCGTTTCCGTATGAGTAGGCATCTTTTCAATCGTATTAGAGAGGGGGTGGTCGGCTATGATGACTATTTTGAGTGCAAAGAGGATGCCGTCGGCAAGATTGGTTTCTCCTTTTATCAGAAATGCACTGCCGCCATCCGAATGCTTGCATACGGAGTGCCCGGTGATCTCATTGACGAGTACGTCCGTATGAGCGACTCTACATGCCTAGAGTCCCTGTATAAGTTCTGCAAGGCTGTTATTGCTGTGTTTGGCCCTGAGTACTTGAGAGAGCCGACAGCTGAAGATACAACCCGTTTGTTGGCGATGAATGCCAGTAGGGGTTTCCCAGGGATGTTTGACAGTATAGACTGCATGCATTGGGAGTGGAAGAACTGCCCTTCTGCTTGGCAAGCGCAGTATAAGGGCCATGTCAGGGCTTGCACTGTCATACTAGAGGCCGTGGCGTCTCAAGATCTCTGGATCTGGCACTCTTTCTTTGGCATGGCTGGATCACATAATGATATCAACGTGCTTCAGCGCTCGCTGGTGTTTGCTAGGCTTGCCGAAGGCAACAGCCCACCGGTGAACTTTACTGTCAACGGCCACAACTACGACAAAGGATACTACCTGGGTGACGGTATCTATCCTCAGTGGACCACTATTGTCAAGACAATACCCAACCCTGTTGGAGAGAAGAGGAAAAGATTCGCCCAAGAGCAAGAGAGTGCTAGGAAAGATGTCGAGCGTGCCTTGGGTGTTTTGCAGTCTCGATGGGGCATCGTTCGGTATCCTACTAATACCTGGAGCACGCAGAAACTGTGGGAGGTGATGACTGCTTGTGTGATCATGCACAATATGATTGTAGAAGACGAGCGCCCGGAACGTCCGTATGATCAAGGGTTTCAGTTTTAGGGTGAGAATGTTGTGCCTAAGCATGAAGGAGCGACACGTTTGAACAGTTCACCCAATTACATCAAGACATGCGTGCTTGGGAAACTCACGTGCAACTGCAAAATGATTTGGTTGAGCATATGTGGGCTCATGTTGGCAACTAATAGATGTATGTTCTTTTACTTGTTTCCAAAACTATGTGAAACATTTTTATTTGTATTTGGCTTGTAAAACTATAATATTTTTATTCGGTAAACTATGTTATTTGGCAATATGTTTGAATGCAAATCAATGTAAAATTGGCCGGCCAACCGGCCACGCCGGCACATACGGGTCGGCGCGTTGGGCGCGCTGCCGACCCATATCAAAAATAGGGCGGACGCCGGGCGGGCGGCCGACTCAAACGGACAAAAAGCGGAAGAAATCGCTGTCCGTTTGGGTCGCCTCATTGAAGTTTTTTTTTAGAACGAAGGCTCGAGAATGAGCCCGGCTTTGAATTAATAAAGCCATCAACCGGCCAGGAATTACAACCAACAAGAGCAGCCCAACGCCACTTACAAAGAAAATAAAACAAGAGCGGCCCAAAGATACATGGGTGCTGAATATACAGCTTACAACACAATCCCAAACTACAAGCACCTAAACAAGATAGAGATGAAGAACCGCTTGGAGAAAGGACCTCCCTTGAAGCTCGAAACACCGACGCCTAAGGAAACATCAGCGACAATGGCATTGCCAACTGCCTTGGCCACAAACACGCCAAAAACTCCTGCACTGGACCAGAAAGATACCACACCTTCCTTCTCCCTCACCGAAGAGGGTCCCTACCCCCTCGTCCTGGCTCGAAGGACGCCGCACCGTCGAGCGAGGGATGAGTTCACCCTAGAACAAGGAAAGGCACGATCTTGGGGTAGCAGACACAGAACATTTGCTCGCATCCGTGTCGTAGCAACGGGCATACCTCACTGGGCATTTAAGCACAGACCGCATGTGTCCAAACAAGAAGAGAGTAAGCTGTAGGAAACGGCACATCGGAGCTGAAGAGGCATCGAGCTTGCGGCGAAACAACAGGGAAACAGAACATGCACAGGATGCGAGGGATATGGCCCTGGTGCTCATTGAGCTGCCGAGTCTTGTTGCCGGGAAGGGGAACCCTTTCCTCTTCCACCCAGGCTCAAGGGAGCCGAGCACCGGCGAACAAGGGACGGCCAGCAAGCACCAAACAGAAAATGGCAAGCCCGACATCTCTGGAAACCACGTTGTCACACGGACCCCCGCTGCAATTGCAAACCTCGGATCTAGCACCGCACACCTATGCCCTTCTAACCAGACGACGCCCCCAGGGAGGTTACGACGCCGAGCGCCGCCGCCGCCGAATCCGCAAGGGATTACAGGATTTAACCTTGGAATGGAGGGGAAGGGGTGGGAAGAGGGGATCTCGACAGTGCCTTCAAGAAGGGGAGCCGCGCCCGAGGGCCTGGCCACCGCCGTGGTCGGAGCCACCAACCAGGGATTTCTCCCGGTCCCGACGGACACCACCGCAACCAGCTACCAACAGAACGGCAAAGACCAGCGCTAGCACAGGTTGTGAGCGGGCTAGAGGAAAGAGGAGAAACAACCTTCAGATCTGAGGTCAGAGGGCCGCCGGAGCAGCCCACCGACCATGCACCGCGTCCCCCGTCGTTCGCCGCCCGCGCGGCCGAGGACGAAGACCCACACCCGCGGCCGCGCCTGCCGCCCAGGCGCCGCTGCCTTGCCAGATCCAGGGCCGCCGCCCCGGCTACCTAGGCCCTCCACGCTGGTGAAGCCGCCAGATCCCCGCCGCCACCTTCATCGGTGTCGCGCGCGCGTGCCGGAGGGCACCTCGGGCGACGGCGGAGGGTAGGGAAGGGGGAGGGAGGGGTGGCGGCGGCGGTGGTTAGGGCAACCCCCGAGTCGCCTCAGAGGAGACGACGCGGGG
>NC_041380.1:603384709-603392513 GCF_002162155.2 Triticum dicoccoides | reverse complement strand
CTTAGTGCATCTTTTTCCCCTTCTGATAACACTGTAAAAAACAATTTGAGAAAAATTTAGATTGGGTATGAACGATGATACATTGTATTGTTTTTTTTAGAAGGTATTGTATTTTTTTTTCTGGTAGAAAAGGGAGCTTTATATATAAAGTAATAGGATTACAATTTGTAGCCAGTAAGGTAATGAGAGCATCTGGGGCGACCTGCAACCACAGCTCGGTTCGTTGCTCCACTCTCGACAAAAAAGCTAGTCGGTCTGCAGCCCTATTCTACACACAGACAATACACATAAGAATATGCTCCATATCTTCTAACAACTCCTTAATCTCCTCTATCATATGGCCCATGTATAATCTGGTAAGTCCCGCTTCATTCAGCACCTTCACAACTGCAGCGCAATCAGTCTGAACAATGAACAACAAAGAGGTATATGCACGACTACGGCTTTAACTTCTTCTCTGACCGCCACAGCTTCAAATGCATCTAACAATGGGGAATATACCATCATCTAGATAGTAAATGCCCCCCATTGTTATCTCTTACTACCATGGCTGCTCCAGCACCATTGTCACATGTTCCAAAGGATCCATCCATGGAAACCGCTACCCAGCCCGCCGGTGGTGGTGGCCATGGCATTTGCTCCTTCACCCGATGAATGCGCGGTTTTCTGATCATGGCGCCCTCTTATTGTGCATGACCTTTTCCCTTCACCAAGTCTCTCCCATCGTTCAACTTAATCTGCTCCAAAGACGACATGTAACTGAGCATAAACTTATGTGTTGCCTCAACAGGAGCCAGGACTTTATCATGCAGAGTGTCGTTCCTTATCTGCCAATTTCTCCATATGATCATGAGGACCCTTGTACGGACCGTTGTACGTTCTTCCTCCCTGAGAGTAACAAGCAGGTCGAACAACCACTCAACTCCAGTGTTCAAAATTGTCTCCTCCGCTGGGACCTTCCAAACCTCACCCATGGCATCCCACACATCCCTCGCCGCCGGACACGCAACAATGGCATGAAAACTGTCCTCGGTAGTGCACCCACATCGTTGGCACTGGTCAACAATCTTCAAGTGCCTATGCTTCTTAACTTGGTGTGTAGGTAAACCTTCCCATAACAATTTCCATGCACAATTTTTCACCTTTTGCGGCACGTTGATTTTCCAAAACATGCGCCATACAGGTCGCTCCCCATTAAGCCTTGTGCTTGTCGCAGCGCCACCTTGTTCTTGGATGTGATGTGAGACTGCTAGGTGGTATGCACTACGAACAGTAAAACAACCATTCTTTTCTGGATGCCATGCCGGAAAATCTTCTGTTAGTCTTGGCGGCACCTTTATTTTCAGAATCTCGTTAATGTCCGCCTCAATGAAGTTCTCATTCAGCCTCTCCTCATTCCAGGACCCATCTGCTAATAGGAACTGCTCTACCCTAGTGAGCCTGCAAGTTCCTCTCTCGGTCGACGGACGCCGTGACCCACCTTGCGGTATCCACGGATCCCGCCACACCCTTACATTTTTCCATTGAAAATTCTCCATATCATACCTTTCTTCAAAAGCTCTAGGCCATGTTCTATCCCCCTACACACAAGAGACACATTACCTGGGAATACGGTGTCCAGTAAGTTACCCCGTCGATAGTACTTTGCTTTCATCAATCTCGCACATAGACTATCCGGTCTTTCTAGCAATCTCCAAGCTTGCCACGCTAGGAGAGCTTGATTAAACATCCTCATGTCCCGAAAGCCAAGACCCCCTCTGATTATTTGGGCGTATCATTTTCCCCATGCAATCTAGTGAGTCTTATGCCTTCCATTCTCCACTCCCCACCAATAACTGCGTATCATACGAGTAAGATCGTTGTATTGCCATTATTGATAGAGTAAAATTAATCATATGTCTTAAATGTACGAAATGATATATTCCGGACGTCCTAAAACTATTACGGATGTGTCAATTTTTATCGAGTTTGGACTTTGTTTGATATGGATATTATGCGAAACAAAAAATATGCAACAAACAGGAACTGGCACTGGGCACTGGATCAATATGTTAGTCCCCAAAATAATATAAATGTTGCCAAAAGTATATATTGGCATGGACAATCAAAAATTATAGATATGATGAAGGCGTATCAAAGTCCTCTGAAGCTTAACTGATACATACACTTTCTTGTTTCTCTGAAGCTTAATTGATGTGCTTCTCTGTAGCTTAGGTACTATGTTTCTCTTTAGCTTAATCATTTCACCATTTGTAAGTAACTTCTTTTCCTTGCAGATTGGCAATTGTGGCTGTGTTTAATGGGTTGATATGGAGTATCCTAAAGCTACTAAAAAAGCTCTTCAGAAGCTTTGGACAAGATATGAAGATTGTTGTGCTGCTAGAACCAAGGAAGGGGCTAATCATGCACAAATAGTGCTTTAAGATTGAAGAGGAGGTTAATAATGATACCCTGCAGTACAAGAACCTTCTTACTGAAGTTAAAAAAATGCTCAAGCAACAAGTGGAAAAGAATCGTCAACAAACTTACAAGAAAATAGTGTCAAAGGACAATGAAGGCTTGTAGAAGCAGCTGGACCAGAAGTAGTATGTCATTGAGGATATGAAGGCCATTCAGAAAGCACAAGGAGAACTGATTAGGAACCCGAGGACTGAGCTGCATGAGCTAAAGAAGGATAGGGATATCCAGGGACTCAAGAAGGAGATGTGTGTGCTCAAGGCTGAACTCCAAGACCACAAGAAGGAAAAGAAACAACTTATGAAGGACAAGATTGAGGTGATGCATGAGATGGATGGGCTGCAGATGGAGAAGAAGAGGCTGGAGATAGCTATTGCTGAGCTTACCAGAGTTGGAGAAATTCATGAGGGCAAGCTGAAGAAGATCAAGGAGATTTGTGATGAAGACTATGTCATCGAGCTTAGTGGCTGAGACTTAGTCGAATCTAATGTTGTTGTATGCACTATGCTATATATCTACTTTTGTTCCTGCTGTTGTAAGCACTATGATACCTACTTATGTGTGAGAATCGTTTTAAGCACTATGATAACTATCTAAATTGCTGGTGTTGCAATGGTATAAACTATGTATCAGGTTTAATCTGGGTGCTATCTATTGTTGTATGCACTATGCTACCTATCAAGATAATTGTTTGTGTGTACTATTTATGGAGAGTACTCCACTTATCTATCATGATGTTGCCAAGATGGATGGATGACCACAAGACTTGGTTGCCAAGATGGAGTGTACTCCAAGATGGATGATAAATAACACAACAGGTTGCATACTCAGAATGCACATAGAAGTAGCACATCACTGCACAACACTTGTGATATACAAATTGAAACAAACAACACAACCTAGACCCATAACATGCACCTGGAGTATAACAGGTTCCATACTCTTCCTGTCTTGCATAAGTGCATAAAAAGAAACAATTAATACAACTGATTCATAATAGAGGTAACACAGTAGGGACCATAAAGGATCACAACAAAGACCCATATGATTGCTTGCTAGCTAGCATAACAGCTGACCACATTGTTTGCATTAGGCATTACAACCTAAGATCTGTAGATCTACAAAATATACCACCAACTTCTTCAGCTTCTTGGTGTTCCATGACCTATTATATATATTAACCTAATATGTACTTAGTCTCCATGCACCCACCTCGCTCCTTCAGGATGGACTTGATCTTCTGAAGCTTCTCCTTGCTATCATGCCAACCCTTAAGCAATTCAACAATCACACTCTCAAGGTTCTTCTTCTCCTCTTGAAGAACATCCCTGTCCTCCTTGACCTCCTTCATGGCCTTCCTAGTGTTCTCGATTATAGCTGGATGAGAAATTAGGATGCACCTCTGCTCCTTGGCCAGCCCCATCTTCTCCATCTTCAGCTCCAGTTTGCACTCCTCCTCTAACTCTACAAGCTTTGTCTTGACATCTTCAACATGCCTTGCTGCATTCTCATGTTCCATATGCTGCACGTTCCATCTTGCCAATCAAAAAGCTGGCCAACTTCCTCAACCATGTCACTGAATTTCTTGGCCAGGAATTCATTTTGCTTCTCTAGTTTGGCTATTTGTTTGTTGTAAGCCTGCCTATCCATCACCCTGCCATAGTTCTGGTCACGAAACATCTCCCACAGTTTTGTTAGGCACCTCTGAAATATGACAAGCCAGTGACCATCAACCCACCGAATCACTCCACTGTCAATACCTCCATGCAAATTCAGTTGTCAGCAGTAACTGTAGTTAAAACTACCAAATTCAGTTCAAACTACGATACAGTTGAAAGTAGCAATTCAGTTAACAATAGAAAATCACTACTAACACTATCAAATTAAGTCAGCAGCAATTCAGTTAACAATAGCAAATCACTGCTAACACTGTTAAATTAAGTTTACAATAGCAATTTAGTTAACAATATCAAATTCAGTAAACTACAAAATATTCAGTAAACATCAACACATCCAGTAAGCACTGGCACATTCAACACACACTAGTAGAAAAAGAGGCTTCCGTCCAGCCCCATTAGTCGCGAAACTGTAGGAACCGCGACTAATGAAGTCTTTAGTCGCGGTTCGGCAGACGAACCGCGACCAAAGGCTTGGGCCAGGGCGCTCGGTGGCCAGCTGGTGCACGTGAGGGGCTTTAGTCGCGGTTGGGCAGGCCAACCGCGACTAAAGGTGCCCAAAGGCCTTTAGTCGCGGCTGGCCTGGCCAACCGCGACTAAAGCTCCTCCCCTATATATACCAGTTCAGCGCACTCACTTAGCCATTTGGTGCCACTTCTCTTCACAAGGGGGTGTAGGTTTGCTTTTGGTTCCTCTTATGCACACAAGGTGTTTGATGAAATGCCCAACAGCGTGAAACAAACATGATATGAAGTGTTGGAGCCACACTTGAGGTTCCTCCTCGATCGCGGTTAGCAACTTGAACCTTTCATGCATGTGTGTCATTGATAAAATATGCATGTGTGTTGTTCATTGTTTAATTTCTATTGTTTATAGCTAGTTACTTTAACAAATGCATGATGGTTAATTATATATTTTATATTATAATAATGCAGATGAATCGGCAATGGATGTACGGTAACCGACTCTCCCGCGAGTTCACTACAGGTTTGAAAGATTTCCTCGTAGTGGCTAATGCGAACAAGCAGAAGGGTTTTGTTATCTGTCCATGTGTTGACTGTAAGAATCAGAAGGGTTACTCTTCCTCAAGAGAAGTTCACCTGCACCTGCTTCGGCACGGTTTCATGCCAAGCTATAATTGTTGGACCAAGCATGGAGAAAGAGGGGTTATAATGGAAGAAGATGAAGAAGGGGATGATTTCATCGATGAAAGCTATCTTGCTCATTTCGGTGATACTTTCATGGAGGATGCTGAAGGTGAAGGGGAATGTGAAGGGGCAGGTGAAGGGGAAGGTGAAGGGGAAGGTGAAGGTGAAGGTGAAGAAGAGGCACGTGATGAGACCGTTGATGATCTTGGTCGGACCATTGCTGATGCACGGAGACGCTGCGAAACTGAAAAGGAGAGGGAGAATTTGGATCGCATGTTAGAGGATCACAGAAAGTCGTTGTACCCTGGATGCGATGATGGTCTGAAAAAGCTGGGCTGCACACTGGATTTGCTGAAATGGAAGGCACAGGCAGGTGTAGCTGACTCGGCATTTGAAAACTTGCTGAAAATGTTGAAGAATATGTTTCCAAAGAATAACGAGTTGCCCGCCAGTACGTACGAAGCAAAGAAGGTTGTCTGCCCTCTAGGTTTAGAGGTTCTGAAGATACATGCATGCATCAACGACTGCATCCTCTACCGCGGTGAATACAAGAATTTGAATGAATGCCCGGTATGCACTGCATTGCGTTATAAGATCAGAGGCGATGACCCTGGTGACGATGTTGAGGGCGGGAAACCCAGGAAGAGGGTTCCCGCCAAGGTGATGTGGTATGCTCCTATAATACCACGGTTGAAACGTCTGTTCAGGAACAAAGAGCATGCCAAGTTGTTGCGATGGCACAAAGAGGACCGTAAGTCGGACGGGGAGTTGAGACACACCGCAGATGGAACGCAATGGAGAAAGATCGACAGAGAGTTCAAAGATTTTGCAGCTGACGCAAGGAACATAAGATTTGGTCTAAGTACAGATGGCATGAATCCTTTTGGCGAGCAGAGCTCCAGCCATAGCACCTGGCCCGTGACTCTATGCATCTACAACCTTCCTCCTTGGTTGTGCATGAAGCGGAAGTTCATTATGATGCCAGTGCTCATCCAAGGTCCGAAGCAACCCGGCAACGACATCGATGTGTACCTAAGGCCATTAGTTGATGAACTTTTACAGCTGTGGGGTGGTGTCCGTGTGTGGGATGAGCACAAACAAGAGGAATTTGACCTACGAGCGTTGCTTTTCATAACCATCAACGATTGGCCTGCTCTTAGTAACCTTTCGGGACTGTCAAATAAGGGATACAATGCATGCACGCACTGCTTACATGAGACTGAAAGTGTACATTTGCCAAATTGTAAGAAGAACGTGTACCTTGGGCATCGTCGATTTCTTCCGAAAATTCATCCAGTAAGAAAGAAAGGCAAGCATTACAACGGCAAGGCAGATCACCGGCCGAAGCCTGCGGAACGCACTGGTGCTGAGGTATTTGATATGGTCAAGGATTTGAAAGTCATCTTTGGAAAGGGTCCTGGCGGACAATCAGTTCCGAAGGGAGCTGACGGGCACGCAGCCATGTGGAAGAAGAAATCTATATTCTGGGAGCTAGAATATTGGAAAGTCCTAGAAGTCCGCTCTGCAATCGACGTGATGCACGTTATGAAGAATATTTGTGTGAACCTCCTAAGCTTCTTGGGCGTGTATGGGAAGACAAATGATACAAAGGAAGCACGGCAGGACCAGCAACGTTTGAAAGACCCTGATGACCGGCATCCGGAATGGTTTCAAGGTCGTGCCAGCTACGCTCTGACCAAAGAAGAGAAGGTCATCTTTTTTGAATGCCTGAGCAGTATGAAGGTCCCGTCTGGATTCTCGTCCAATATAAAGGGAATAATAAACATGGCGGAGAAAAAGTTCCAAAACCTGAAGTCCCACGACTGCCACGTGATTATGACGCAATTGCTTCCGATTGCTTTGAGGGGGCTCCTGCCGGAAAATGTTCGAGTAGCCATTGTGAAGCTATGTGCATTCCTCAATGCAATCTCTCAGAAGGTAATCAATCCAGAAGATCTACCACAGTTACAGAACGATGTGATCCAATGTCTTGTCAGTTTCTAGTTGGTGTTCCCGCCATCCTTCTTCAATATTATGACGCACCTCTTGGTTCACCTAGTCGAAGAGATTTTCATTCTCGGTCCTGTATTTCTACACAATATGTTCCCCTTTGAGAGGTTCATGGGAGTATTAAAGAAATATGTTCGTAACCGTGCTAGGCCAGAAGGAAGCATCGCCAAGGGCTATGGAAATGAGGAGGTAATTGAGTTTTGTGTTGACTTTGTTCCTGACCTTAAGCCGATTGGTCTTCCTCGATCGCGGCACGAGGGGAGACTAAGTGGAAAAGGCACGATCGGAAGGAAATCAACGACATGTATGGACGGCCATTCTCTGACTGAAGCACACCACACTGTACTGACCAATTCCAGCTTGGTGGCTCCGTACTTTGAGAAACACAAGAATATTTTACGCTCGGACAACCCGGGGAAGCCTGAATCCTGGATTAGGAAGGCCCACATGGAGACTTTCGGCAGTTGGTTGAGAAAGCATTTAATGAATGACAATGATGTTGTAGATCAGCTG
>NC_041380.1:603373396-603383724 GCF_002162155.2 Triticum dicoccoides | reverse complement strand
CCCACCACGCCGCCTCTCGCCCCCGCCCTCAACGCCGCCGGCCGGCCTCGCCGCCCTCAACGCCGCGCCGCCCCCCAATCCATCCTCGGGCCGCCGGCCTCGCCGCCCTCAACTGCTCAGAGAGCGATGATCGAGAGAGAGAGAGAGCAGAGAGCAGAGAGAGAGAGAGAGAGAGAGAGAGAATTTTTTTTGTTCTTTTTAATTTTAACTAGTTAATTAGTTTAACAAAAACGGTAAATAACTTAAAACTTGATAATTAACAAAAAAAACCGTAAAATTTGATAATTAACAAAAAAACCGTAAAACTTGATAATTAACAAAAAAAACGTAAAATTTGATAATTAACAAAAAAAACGTATATACGGAGAGGGGGCGGCGAGGGGGGCGGCGATGCGCGCGGTGTTTTTTTAGGGATCGAGAGGGGACGGCGAGGGTTATAAATGTGTTGTCCTCGCCTCCCTCTCCGTGACGCCGTCGTCTGCCGCCCCGTCTCGCGCTCTACCGCGACACCCTCTCCCACCCCTTCCTCGCCCCCTCCTTTTGCCACCGCCCTTTCGCCACCGCCACCGCCATCGCCCCCCTTCTTCACTTAATTAATTTGTTTTTACTACATGTTTTCAGGACTGACATAATGGCGGACGATAGAGCTGACCCGATTATGGACAACTATGATCCGGACGGTGAAGCACATATGTTCGGCATCATAAACGGCGATATTCTATATGTGCCGACCGGACAAGAAGAAGATGATATCTCTTCTTATCTGAACCTTGACGGTGAAGATGAAGGGCGCCGTCAGCAAGATGATGCCGAACAAACGTCGATAAACGACGATCTTCAAATGGAAGTAGCAACCACCTCCGGCGCCGAGGTATATATATATACATTGAGCTTCTGGTGATACAAACTAACTGATTTGAATAAATATGTGTGGACTAACGCGCGCGACTCTCTTTCTTATTTTAGCCCTCGGCTGGATCGTCGAAACAATCGAGTACGTCCTCAAAGCGTGGCGCAACCAAGACGATGAAACAAGGAGAAACATGCACCATCGAGGTTGTCGACAGTGCAACCGGCAGGCCGCTGGAGCCCCGCAAGAACGCCACCAAGTTTGTCAACCAATGCGGAGCCATTGTTAGAGACAACGTCTCGATCACCGTCCAGGAGTGGAATAAGCCAAAGAAGGCACGAATTGCTGGTTTCACTTTCGTCGATAAGAGAACAAAAAAAGATTGCTTCAAAAAGCTTATGGAACATTTCGTTCTACCTCCGGAATACAACAAATTCGATGAGGAGGGTAACAAGATTGAGGAAAACAAGGAGAGGAGGAGGCTAGTCAAACAGTTCGCTCTTCATAAGATGGCCGACGCATTCCGGAAATTCAAGCAAAATCTAGCCCATGACTTTGTCAAGCAGAACAAGACTCCGGATTTCAAAGGACAATATGAGAAACTGAAACATGATTGGCCAAAATTTGTGAAGCAAAAGAAATCGGAGCAGTTCATTCAAATATCAAAAAAAAATAAGGAAAATGCGGCTAAGAAGGAGTACAATCATATTATGGGGCCAGGAGGGTATCGCCTTTGGGAGCCTAGGTGGGAGAAGATGGAGAACGAGCTGAGGGCGCGAGGAATCCGTCCAGGTACGGAGGGATGGGACCCAAGGGCCAAAAGCTGGTGGTACGGGCATGGGGGAACGCTGAACCCGGAGACAGGGGACTGTGTTTACCGGGGCAAAATAATTAAACCCACCCAAGCCCTTATTGACGCAATGAGGGATGCTCAAGAGGGGAAGATCAAGTTCAACAGAGAGAACGACGCGCTGACAAAAGCCCTCGGGAATCCTGAACACGGAGGACGTGTACGAGGCATGGGGCACATTCCGTGGAAAATAGGGTTCCCCCAGAACGATGACCCGTACGGTTACAGAAGCTGGAAGAGAAAGATGGATCGGGAAGCAGATGTTGTGGCGCGGTTGGCATCGGAAATGGATGTGATGAAGAAAACCGTGAGTGTACTAGTAGCCGAACGAGATGCAGCTCGGGCGCAGCATGAAGGTCATCCAGCGGATCTCAGAAGCCAGCAGCGGAGAAGCAGTGTGGCTTCCACGGAGGCCCCACCGGCTGGTGCAGATGCACCGACGATCGAAATTACTGCACCTGAGCCTCTGGTGGTCGAAATTACTGCACCGGAGCCTCTGGTGGTCGAAATTACTGCACCGGAGCCTCCTCGCTACCCCGTGGATGATATAAAGGAGATGAAAGAATGTCATCTGTATTATCCTATCGGGAACATGTCCGTGAAGGTAGCCATCGGCAGTGCTTTACCATGTTTACCTGGAGCACTCCACCACAACACCCCCATTCAAGATGGCTATGCTCGTGTCACGGTGGAGGACATAGTCCAAGGGTTTGAGGACCTGGAGATTGACATTGCTACACCTGAAGGGGAGAAAAGACTTGGAGATGTCAAGCGCCATTTCATTCTATGGCAAAAGAAGTTTATCAAGTTTCCAGGCGAGGCGCCAAGGACAACAAGTCCACCCCCCTACGGTGGTGGCGGTTCACCTACACCTCCGTCACGTCAGCCGACGCCCCCCAGTCCACAATGTCCGGCGGGTGATCAGACGCCGCCCCCCAGTCCTCGTCCGGCGGGTGATCAGACGCCGCCCCCCAATCCACCTCCGGCAAAGAAGCAGAAGCAGTCCTGGATTATTAACCCGAACCCTTATGTACCTAAGACCACAAAGGTACCAGAGCCATCATTGAAGCCTCTCCCCACAAGGCCTTGGGAACGTAGTGCCGAGGAAACTGCCACGGCCGCGGCTGCTGATCATGAGAAATGGAAGGCGGACTGCAAGAAGAAAAGAGAGCCCGAGCCCAAGCCAGTATTTTCTGATGAGCAAAAGAAGTGGGCTAAGTCATTTTTGAGCACACCGTCCCAAGCCGCGAAGAATCTGCCTGACGACTATGCACGTGAACTTCGTAGGCAGGCACTCATGTTGAAGGAGAAGAAAGAGCGGGCAGAGAACCAGGAGAACAAAGCCTTGGAGGAGGCCGAAAAAACGGAATTAGAAAGTAAAAAAAGCGGGAAACGAGTTGCCCAGCTCGGGGAACAAAGTAAACAATCGATTGCCCCGTTTATAGTGAAAGCCGCCGGTCCGGATGACCCCGATATCATAGCAGCTGCGGCAGCACATGGATTGACTGTAACGAGTGCCAAAGAACAAGCGGCCAACTTAGGTATTACTCTTCGTGAACTGTTAGGCCTTGATGAGGCGCCAGTGAAGGAGGTAGTAATTACATATGTGAAGAATGGGCCTCTCATCGAGCCTGCGCAGGAACAGGATCTACCTCCACAAATGAAAGGTCTGCTGAAATGGTACAAGGGTTACATAAAAAATAAAAACGCCAAAGAATATATTTATGCGGAAGTTAGATATGAGCATCACTTCAAACATTACTATGTACAAATTCATCTGAGTGAATTGTTCCAGCTTTTCAATCTGCGCGAGCTCGACAAATCTATCATCAGTTGCTACGTTCTGTAAGTGATTTATTTCTACCCCATCTCGTTCATATTGCCTGCACTATATATATGTCCTAACTATATTGTTGTGTCCGCTATTATACATGCAGAATGAAGATTAAGGAATGCAGAGTAAGGAACATCCATGATGTTGGGTTCATTGACCCACACATCGTTAATGGATATTTGTTGGAGCATCACCCCGCCGACATGGAGGCAGACCTGTGGCAGTTTCTTACAAAGCAGGAACTCAAAAGTGATATTCTATTTCCTTACCATTTTGGGTGAGTGTTTCTGTCTTGAGCACATTCTCTTTTGTTTACTCCATGCATGGTATGTGGCCGGCTAATCGATGAGTTATGCATGACGTACTGTGCATGTATCGTGTCCGCAGGTTCCACTGGATTCTGCTAGTAATTAAAGTTGACACCTCAGAATGTCTCGTCCACGACTCTCTGAATAAGGATCCAAAGCTTTGGGTCGACATGAGAAGAATGCTGCAGAAGTAATTATTTTCATTCATTTGCGCTCTATATCGATCGGCCTATTTCGTTCATTTCCTAATATCAAGTAACTAATAACTCTCTTGTTCATTTAATTTTCTTTGCCTCGTAGGGTTTGGAGACGGTTCGTAGATACAAAGGTCGGTGAATTCAAAAAAGAGCTAGACTTCAAAAGGGCAAAGGCTAAGAATGGTGAGGATATTCAGCCAGCGGGGACCAATCTATGTGCATACTATGTCTGTGAGATGATCCGGAGATACACCTCTGAGCGGGTTCCGAGTGATACCAATGCTCAGAGGAATAACCTCCGGATGATGCTTAGTCCAGAAGCTCGCTTCCGACCACTTCAAGAGGAACTAGCTGGATGGTTCAGGAGGGAAGTCCTCCATCCTAAAGGAGAACACCATTACGAGGACGTAGAACTTTATATGCATTAAATTATGTATGGAAACTTGTTCAAAATTGTATATGGTCATCCGATGATATTGAATATATATTGTATATTCCTCTTGAATTCTTTTTGGTTCTAATTTGAAATTTGTTTGAAATTGTACGTTCATATGCATGTATGTAGTACCGTAGAATATGTGAAACTCCTTCAAAATTAAAATAAAGCACAAAAGAAATAAAACAATACATATTAAACAGAAAACAGGTTTAAGGGGGGGGGGGCTAAAACCCTAAACCTGCGGCGGCATTTAGTCGCGGTTGGCCAGAAGAACCGCGACTAAAGGTCCTCCGCCCCGACGGCCACCTGGCGCCCACGTGGACGGGCCTTTAGTCGCGGTTCTTAAGCAACCGCGACTAAAGGGTGGGGCCTTTAGTCGCGCCCGTTCGGTCGCGGTTGCGCAACCGCGACTAATGGCAGTTGCGAACCGCGACCAAAGGCCCTTTTTCCACCAGTGACAAGCAAATTCAGTTAACAGTAGCATATTTAATTAACAGTGGCAGATTCTGTTTAACAGTACCACATTCAGTTAACACAAGTAAATTCAGCTAACATAGTACCTAATTCAATTAACACAAGCACATTCAGTTGATAGTAGCAGATTCAGTTTAACAAGACCACATTCAGTAAACACGAGCACATTGAGTTAACACTAGCACATTCAATTAACACAAGCAAATTCAGTTAACAGTACCACATTCAGTTAACACTAATGCTTCAGTAAACAATAAGCTCATCAATTATTACCTGCTTAGCACAACCATAGCCAGCGCGTGATTGGCCACGTCAAAACGGGTTCATTATTCAGTTCTCTGTGTTTTGCCACTGTCAAAATTTCGTTGTGGTGTACATTGTCACATTTTGTAAAGTGGTAGTTTTCTGAGAGCTATGAAACAAGTGATGATTCTGTGCATTTTACTCGAAGCAAGCTAATAAATCGGTCGAAAGGTACCTACATGGTGGTCATATCGTCATGGAGGCGATACTCGCTCATGGCCAAGTTGGTGATATCGCTGTCGGGCGCGAAGCCGAGATGCGAGCCACCTTTGCGCCTGTCCTTACCCGTAGGCTGACAATCATGATTTCATGAAAAAGAAATCTTTCCCGAAGCACATATTTTCACTCACTGTGTTGGAGAGCTACACTAGTGTTATGCTTGCTTTGCTTGCAAGCGACAAACATTTACTCATCGGTCAGTATGACAGTATAATAATGCGCGTCCCAATCCAGCCGTATCGGATTGCAGACCTGCAGCTACTCTCACCTAGCAGCAATCTTTGTGTGTTTCTGATTAAGGAGAAACCCAACATTTCTTGGTAATATCATGCATATATCTGATCTTTTGCTTAGTTGTCTTTACTTTAATGAAACATCAACCTCCTCTTAAAAGTCTTGTTATCAACCTTTTCCCCATAAGGTCGATTATAGATAGATCCAAGTAGCTTCTCCAACCGAAGTCATCTTTTCTAGAGTGGTAAATTTTTATTTGTCTCCAATTCTGAAGACAAAACCAATCATGTATTTATACAGAGCTTTTGCTAATGTTGGCACTCAGCGTCAAATTGTAACACCGAGTAACCTGGACGGATATGTGCAACCCTTCATGACAATCTAGGATTATACAGAATGCCAAACTATGATGTAGGAACGCATCAAAAGCAGAGTGGAGATGCCATCCAGTTGAGAATTTACTTTTTAATTATCTACTTGTTTCCTATCGGGCAGGACGAACCATCCAATGCATTGTAGGTGCACCCAGTCATGATTTTGAAGAGGTTTACAAGGATCAGATCAACAATATGCTATCATGGGGCGAGCTAATAAATCGCTCACTGATGCGAAAGAAACCTGCATGGCAGACATATCGTCCAGAGGCATTACTCATTCATGGCCCAGTCGGTGAGGGCACCGTTAGACGGACAAGTGAAGACATTGTCCAACTTCCATATTACAGATATAGCTCAAATAGCTTCTTCAACAAAAGTGATCTTTTACAATGGTAAAAGCAGCCTTACAAATTGTAGAGTGGTAAGTGTTTTTTTTTCGATGGATTACTTTGACAGGGTTTTGAAGTAATGATATCGGCTCTAATGTTCATTGAGAACTTAGTTGGCTCAATGTAAGTGAAAATAAAAAGTTTGTTTGTTTGGTACCTTCTTATATTTTATTTGCATACTATACTGATATAATATACATCATATAAATATTTCTATTACACTAAAAAAATTGATACAGAGACCACAACAACCAAATGGACAAGCAAATCTCACAAAACAACCAATATACTCCCTCCGTTCGGAATTACTTGTCTCTGAAATGGATGTATCTAGAACTAAAATACGTCTAGATACATCCATTTTTGCAACAACTAATTCCGAACGGAGGGAGTATCAGTTAAGCATCATCAAACAACGTCAGAGAACAGTCACAGGAAACGGACAGGGCTACTATTCCTCAGGCCCATTCTCCACAAGACTTTGGGACCTCAGGCGACCGGCCAATTCTCCAAGACATCACTACCAACCGATTATCCGACAACTTCACAGCCAATATTCAACACCTCCATCAGTCCATTGACAATCTTGAGTTCTTCACCTTCAGCAGGCAACTACTTCTTCCCCCTGACCGATGCAATTCTTCTTCCTCAACTCATCTCCTCCCTGTTGAACAGCACCCAAGTTCTTTCCGCTGCCCCCTGCTTTATAGATATTCCAGATTGCATAGGCGCTTACGCCAGGGCTTAAGCACATCCACAGAATATAGAAGCTATGTCCATTGAGAAGGTAACGCCTAAATATCATCCAGGTGAGATGCAACAAACATTTATTAATTCATCTATTTAATAATAGAAACATTAAAGATAAATTAATAAAAAGGGCGTATGTTGGAAGAAAATATGTACCACGCGATGCTTTCGGGCCTAGGTTTGATGTGCGCGGAGAGATGATGCATGAGCTGGACGTTTGCGTAGCACATGGAGCCGTCATTGCGCTTATAGCCGTGGCGCAGGATGAGGTCGTACAGCTTCTCCTTCTTCTCTTGGATCTGCTCCAGGACCTCCCTCCCGGCTTCTTCTTTCCTGTGCGATGAAAAGGCCTGCAGCATTTGTGTAGTTAGTTAGTTAGGGCATCTTTAAGGCGGATCCGTAAACCTCCCGCAACCGTTTAGGCCGTGCTGTCCGGACCGTAGAAGCCATTCAACGCCTATTTGTATTGGTCGGTGGAGCGGTTTGAACACGATTACTTTCACAAACCAGAGACAAACATGAGAAGGGTTGCTTGGACCGATCCCAAGCCCGTTTTCTAATCGTCCTGGCCCACCAAAAAACCCACCCCACTCCTGAGCGCGCTCCCACCAGGCGTCAACTGTCCGCATTCATGCCGCTGTAGAGCGCGTCGTTCAACATTCAAGACGGCTTAGGACGGACGCGGCCTCTCACTGCTTCCGCCATTGAAGCGAGCCGCCGGCCGAGTGCGCTGCCCGCCGGTGTCAGCTTCTATTCAATGCCGGAGACACGTGCTGGACGGGACGGGACGGATGCCTACCGCGCCCGTTCAATGTTGTTGTTCATCCGTCTGCTGTTGTCCGTCTGTCTGCCACCATTAAGCAGCCTCGCTGCCGAGAAACCCACTCCGGCACAGCGCATTGATGCAACGGACGTCTGGCCTCACCGGAATCCACTATTTAAAGGCGCCCACACCTGACTAACTCCACACCACAACATCATCCCCTCCACATCCTCCTCCCTTGCACTGCATCTGCTATGACCACCAGCGTGAAAGCATTGTGAGACAGTATATCGTTGGAGATAAAGCACACGGTGGCCGCCCTTGCTGCCGCCTGGCACAGCTGTCGTGCCAGGTGGACCGAGGCCGACTTGCCGGCCAGCTCGCCCGAGGTCTCCGACGACAATGACACCACAATGGAGACGGGTTCCGACGACTCCGCCCCTGCTCCCAAGCCTCCTGTGCACGCTGGCTTTACCATGGAGCAGACACAGTCGTTGTTCAACGACGCCATTGCAAACGTGCAGCCTGTGCCAGTGCCTTTGTCTCGTTGTAGCGCTATTCCTCCTGGAGCAACATAGGCTGGCGAAGGGCCAGATCTACGGCGAGCGCACGAGTGAGGAGGCCGTGGCGGTCATGATCGCGACGAACCCAAATTTCGTCATGGAGCAGCGTGTCATCTACAATGCGGGGCGGGTCTTTTTTTTGTTCGAAAGTAATTAAATCCGTTGTGTTTGAATGAAATCCGGACGTGTTTGCATGAATTTTCTTTAATTTGTTGAAAAATAGTTTGAAATATAGACGACTAGCGTTAGATAGCGACCTTCCATATCCATGTCCACGGACTGGGCACGGGCGGATGCGGGAGGTCTTTTTGCTGGTTGCCGTCAAAGACGCCCTTTGGCATAGATGCATATTATTTATTAAAACAAGAAGACTTGATAACTAGGGATTTCGAGATCGAATTACCACCTGGGTGAGATTCGGGCGGCCCAAGCCGAGCACCGGCGGTAGAAGGCGGCCGCCACCGGCGAGCCTCCTTCCGGCAGCGCATCGGAGAGCCGCCATCGCCATCTTCGGTCAACGGCAACAACGGATCTTGTCTTGTGATTGTTGGTGCGGCTAGGGTTCTTGGCTCTCAGGGAGGAAGCGACGGCCTGCGCTGCGCCGTATTAAATGTCACAATCCGCCCCGGAGGAGGTAGCAGAGTTTATCACGATTATTAATAAAAGCGGTTCATTAATGGAAAAAATAAAAAAAAATAAAAGTGGTTCCGCTCACCCCTAAAAAGAAATAAAAGCGGTTCCGCTGATGGGCCGGCACGGTAAGGTGCGACTGTTGTCTCTTTTTTTTTCATGTTTCTTCTTTTTTTTCTCTGTTTAGATTTAGACTTTTTGCCATTTTCTTCATTTGCCTTGTGACTGATTCATATAGATAAGCCATTCACTCTTTTTCAAGTCGGTTGCACAGTGTATATTATTCCAGGGTGACATGCATAGTGCGGGCGACGCATGCATAACTTCCGATGACATCATCATGTCCTTTTTAAATTTCGGGGAGTGCATGTACTGTTTGGATACGAGGATTGATAAAAATTACTTAAAAAATGTTTTTATATTATGGGACAGGGGGAATAGATTCCTAAAAACGTTATATCAGTTTTAACAACCTAAAACCTTGTTTGGGTTATACGTCTAAAATGTGGATAAGTATAAATGAGTTATGTAAAAACCCAAAAAAGCCAGTTTTTAGAAAAAATGACCAATAGTCGGTTTTGTAAAAACTCATAACTCGGTGCGGCGCAACTGCGGATCCGCAACTGCATACTCGAATCGAGGAGTATCGTCACGGCGAACTACGTCGACGCCGGCAACGCCTCGCCGGCATGCAGTGCCTAAATTAGCCGCTTATCTCGCCATGCATATCTCCTCCATGACCCTATACATCTCCTTCGATCGCCTTCCTCCAGCCGCCGGTGCGTACCTGGCTCGTCCACGACCGCCGCGACGGCCGCGTCTTCCTCGACCGCGCTGCGCCCTGCCGGCTGCACGGCGTTCATCAAGGTTGCTGTCTGCGACCCGCTCTTCCCGTGGTTCCTCCTGTTGGTCATCCCCAACTCTCTTTCCGCCTTTGTCGAAAATCCCGGCGGCGATGGAGAGGAAGGCAGTGTAGAAAGATGTAGGATGCAACTCATTGTATTCCACGGAGTCGGTTACAATATATACACAGGATGTCTTGCGTGACAAGGAAACTAATCCTACCATATCTCTATCTCTAGGAGTCAACTATATAAGGCTAGAGAAGATAGGAATAGCAATACAAATGTGTCACATTCATCACCCCC
>NC_041380.1:603355465-603372949 GCF_002162155.2 Triticum dicoccoides | reverse complement strand
CAGCGTCGGCGATGCAAAGACTAGAACGGAACTCCTGAAATGCAGCGGTTGGAAGCCCCTTGGTCATAATGTCGGCGAACTGCTGGGTGGTCGGTACATGAAGAACACGAAGCTGACTCAACTAAACCTTCTCGCAGAAAAAGTGAACCTCAAGTTCAATGTGCTTGGTGCGCTTGTGCTGCACCGGATTGGCCGCGAGATAGGTAGCCGAAACATTATCACAAAAACCACCGTAGCTTTCGGGATTGAAACCCGAAGTTCGCCAAGTAGTTGACGAAGCCAACATGTCTCGGCAACAACGTTGGCAACGACACGGTACTCAGCCTGAGCACTCGAGCGGGAGACAGTGGGCTGCCGCTTAGAGGACCATGAGATGAGAGAGTCACCGAAGAAGACACAATATCCCGACGTGGATCGTCGAGTGTCAGGACAACCGGCCCAATCCGCATCAGTGTAAGCAAACAACTCGGTGGAGGCGCATGCGCGAAGACGAAGTCCAAAGGTCGGTGTGCCGCGAATGTACCAAAGAATGCGCTTGACCAGAGACCAGTGAACATCACGGGGCAAGTGCATATGCAAGCAAACTTGCTGCGCCGCAAACTGAATGTCGGGTCTGGTGAGCGTGAGGTACTGAAGAGCACCAACAATACTGCGGTAGAGAGCGGCATCAGTGGCAGGCTGCCCGGCAGTAGCAGAGAGCTTTGGCTTGGCCTCGGCAGGAGTAGCAGCAGGCTTGCAGTCGGTCATACCAGCACGATCCAAGAGATCAAGAGCATATTGTCCTTGATGAAGAAAAAATCCGGAGGCATCACGTCTCACATTAATGCCGAGGAAGAAGTGCAATGCACCCAAGTCCTTCAGCCGAAACTCAGAACCAAGACGACCAATGATGTCGCGAAGTAGATCCGTGCGAGAGGCGGTGATGACAATATCTTCAACATGCAAAAGAAGCATGGCGACATGATCATCTCGCACAGATAGCGATAGCATACATGATCAGCTCGATGAAGCAAAAATGTCGGAGGTGGTGCTGCGAAACCCAAGAGCAATGAGGAATGCTGCAATGCATTGATACCAAGCACGAGGCGCCTGTTTCAGACCATATAGAGACTGTGATAGCAAGCAGACATCATTAGGCCGAGTGGGATCAACAAAACCAGTAGGCTGCTGACAGAGGAGACGCTCCTAGAGATGACCATAAAGGATGGCGTTGTTGATGTTGAGCTGATGAACAGGCCAGTGACGAGATGCAGCGAGCTGAAGAACAACACGAATCGTGGCGGGTTTGACGACCAGGGAGAAGTTCTTCGAGAAGTCAACACCGGCATGTTGTGCAAAACCGCAAACAACCCAATGAGCCTTGTACCTGTCCAAAGAGCCATCCCACAGAAATTTATGCCGGAATACCCACTCGCCGGTGATGATGTTAGCACCAGGGGGACGAGGGACAAACGTCCAAGTCCGGTTGGTGACGAGAGCATCATACTCAGAACGCATAGCTGCGAGCCAATGCGGATCACTCAATGCAGAGCGCACCGAGCGCGGTACGGGAAAGATGACCGTGACGCTGATATTATGATAGCGAGGGTTCGGTTGATGGATCTCGTCTTTGGCGCGCGTCACCATAGAGTGATGAGGCGGCGGAGGCGGGGGCCGAGCTCGACGTCGAGGAGGAGCCGCAACCTCTGGCGATGAAGGGGCCATGGAAGCAACCGCGGGCGATGAGGCGGCGGTCAAGGCCGTAGACGAGACCGCTGATGACGGCGTCATGACTGCGGGCGAGGCCCCAGGTGGCGAGGACAGCGAGAAGGCCGCGAACAGGTCCACGGGTGGAACCGCGGGGGAGGCCGCAGGCGACGGCGACAGTGCCGCGGGCGAGGCCGCGGGTGGCGAGGACGTCGAGTCGGCGGGCAAGGCTGCAACCAGTGTTGGGGCGGGCAGGGCCGCAACCAACGTGGGCGGGGTCGCGACAGGAGAGGCGGCCGAGGAACCAGCTGAGAGACCTCCTGAGGCTGCCGAGGGAGGTGCCAGTGGGCCAGCAGGTGCTGGCGCGGAAGCCTGCCAAGGCGAGGCCGGCTCTGCCTAAGCCGGCAAAGGGAGGTCCCATCGAGAGACCCGAAGGGCCCACTGAAGTGCCATGCGGGCGCGGCGAGGGAAGCGAAAGGGCTCCCCGAGACCGCCGGGTGGGAGCGCCCGAGGACGGGGCTGCCATCGTTGAAACCTGATGAAAGGGAAAAACAGCCTCATCAAAGTAAACATGCCGCGAGACGAACACACAACGAGAGACCGGATTGAAGCAGTGAAATCCTTTGGTGTTGGGTTGATAGCCAAGGAAGACACAAGCGAGAGACTGCGGTGCAAGTTTATGTGGCGCGGTAGCGGTGATGTTGGGGTAACACAAGCAACCAATGACGTGAAGATCATCATAGGATGGAGGAGACCCGAACCGAAGATGATGAGGTGTATAGCTCCACCGTGGTTTGCAAGACCGGATGTTAAGAAGGTGAGTGGCGGTGGCGAGAGCATCTTGCCAAAAATGGGCGGGCATGTGTGCATGAAAGAGCAAAGCACGAACACTCTCATTGAGGGTGCGGAGAACACGTTCGGCATGACCATTTTGTTGGGATGTGTATGGATAGGTAAGGCGAAATATGGTGCCATGAGTGGAGAGAAGATGTCGAATGGCGAGGTTATCAAATTCTTTTCCGTTATCTGTTTGAAGGTGAGCAATGGTGCGATGAAAGTGGGTGTTGACGTAAGCATAAAAAGAATGAAGAGTGGAGGCGACTTCGGATTTGCGGCATAACGGAAATGTCCAAGTGAAGTGAGAAAAATCATCTAAAATCACAAGGTAATAGGATAACCCGAATTGCTAGCCACTTGAGATGTCCAAACTGAAGGAAATATGCCCTAGAGGCAATAATAAAGTTGTTATTTATATTTCCTTACATCATGATAAATGTTTATTATTCATGCTAGAATTGTATTAACCGGAAACTTAGTACATGTGTGAATACATAGACAAACAGAGTGTCACTAGTTTGCCTCTACTTGACTAGCTCGTTGAATCAATGATGGTTATGTTTCCTAACCATAGACATGAGTTGTCATTTGATTAACGGGATCACATCATTAGAGAATGATGTGATTGATTTGACCCATCCGTTAGCTTAGCACGATGATCGTTTAGTTTGTTGCTATTGCTTTCTCCATAACTATACATGTTCCTATGACTATGACATCATGCAACTCCCGAATACCGAAGGAACACTTTGTGTGCTACCAAACGTCACAACATAACCGGGCGATTATAAAGGTGCTCTACAGGTGTCTCCGATGGTGTTTGTTGAGTTGGCATGGATCAAGATTAGGATTTGTCACTCTGATTGTCGGAGAGGTATCTCTGGGTCCTCTCGGTAATATACATCACAATAAGCCTTGCAAGCAATGTAGCTAATGAGTTAGTTACGGGATGTAGCATTACAGAACGAGTAAAGAGGCTTGCCTGTAACGATATTGAACTAGGTATTGAGATACCGACGATCGAATATCGGGCAAGTAACATACCGATGACAAAGGGAACAACGTATGTTGTTATGCAGTTTGACCGATAAAGATCTTCGTAGAATATGTAGGAACCAATATGAGCATCCAGGTTCCACTATTGGTTATTGACCGGAGATGAGTCTCGGTCATGTCTATATAGTTCTCGAACCCATAGGGTCCGCACGCTTAACGTTCGGTGACGACCGGTATTATGAGTTTATCTGTTTTGATGTACCGAAGGTAGTTCGGAGTCCCGGATATGATCACGGACATGACGAGGAGTCTCAAAATGGTCGAGACATAAAGATCGATACATTGGACGGCTATATTCGGACACCGGAAGTGTTCCGGGTGATTTCGGAGAAAACCGGAGTGCCGGAGGGGTTACCGGAACCCCCCAGGGAAGTATTGGGCCTTAGGGGAGAGAGAGGGCAGCAGCCCAGGAGGTGCCCCCCCAAGGGGAGTCCGAATAGGACTAGGGGAGGGGGCGCGACCCCTCTTTCCCTCTCCCTCTCCCTCTCTTTCCTTCCCCCTTCCTCCTTCCTAGTAGGACTAGTAAAGGATGAATCCTAGTCCTACTAGGAGGAGGATTCCTCCTCTCCTTGGGTGCCACTAGGGCCGGCCGGCCTCCCCCCTTGCTCCTTTATATACCGGGGCAGGGGGGTACCTAGAACACACAAGTTGATTGTTCCAAGCCGTGTGCGGTGCCCCCTCCACCAGAATCCACCTCGGTCATATCGCAGCGGTGCTTAGGCGAAGCCCTGTTCCGGTAGCAACATCATCACCGTCATCACGCCGTCGTGCTGACGAAGCTCTACTTGATCATGAGTTCGCGGGACGTCACCGAGCCGAACGTGTGCAGATCACGGAGATGTCGTACCTTCGGTGCTGGGATCGGTCGATCGGGAAGACGTACGACTACATCAACTGCGTTGTCGTAACGCTTCCGCTTACGGTCTACGAGGGTACGTAGACAACACTCTTCCCTCTCGTTTCTTTGCATCACCATGATCTTGCGTGTGCGTAGGATTTTTTTAAATTACTACGTTTCCCAACAGTGGCATCCGAGCTAGGTTTATGCGTAGATGTTATATGCACGAGTAGAACACAAAGGAGTTGTGGGCGTGGGTATATACATATTACTTACCGTCACTAGTTGATTCTTGATTCGGCGGTATTGTTGGATGAAGCAGCCCAGACCGACATTACGCGTACGCTTGCGCGAGGCTGGTTCTACCGACATGCTTAGGACACAGGTGGCTGGTGGGTGTCAGTTTCTCCAACTTTAGTTGAATCAGATTCAATGAACAGGGTTCTTTCTGAAGATCAAAAAACAATCACCATACCGCGTTGTGGTTTTTGATGCGTAGGTAAGAACGGTTCTTGCTCAGCCCATATCAGCCATGTAAAACTTGCAACAACAAAGTAGATGGCGACTAACTTGTTTTTGCAGGGCATGTTGTGATGTGATATGGTCAAGACATGATGCTAAATTTTATTGTATGAGATGATCATGTTTTGTGACACAGTTATCGGCAACTGGCAGGAGCCATATGGTTGTCGCTTTATTGTATGAAATGCAATCGCCATGTAATTGCTTTACTTTATCACTAAGCAGTAGCGGTAGTCGTAGAAGCAATAGTTGGCGAGATGACAATGATGCTTCGATGGAGATCAAGGTGTCAAGACGGTGACGATGGTGATCATGACGGTGCTTTGGAGATGGAGATCAAAGGCACAAGTTGATGATGGCCATATCATATCACTTATATTGATTGCATGTGATGTTTATCCTTTATGCATCTTATTTTTCTTAGTTCGGCGGTAGCATTATAAGATGATCTCTCACTAAATTTCAAGGCATAAGTGTTCTCCCTGAGTATGCACCGTTGCTACAGTTCGTCGTGCCGAGACAGCACGTGATGATCGGGTGTGATAAGCTCTACGTTCACATACAACGGGTGCAAGCCAGTTTTGCACACGTGGAATACTCGGGTTAAACTTGACGAGCCTAGCATATGCAGATATGGCATCAAAACACTGAGACCGAAAGGTCGAGCGTGGATCATATAGTAGATATGATCAACATAGTGATGTTCACCACTGAAAACTACTCCATCTCACGTGATGATCGGACATGGTTTAGTTGATATGGATCACGTGATCACTTAGATGATTAGAGAGATGTTTATCTAAGTGGGAGTTCTTATGTAATTTGACTAATTGAACTTTAATTTTATCATGAACTTAGTACCTGATAGTATTTTGCATGTCTATGTTGTTGTAGATAGATGGCCCGTACTGTTGTTCCGTTGAATTTTAATGCGTTCCTAGAGAAAGCTAAGTTGAAAGATGATGGTAGCAAGTACACTTACTGGGTCCGTAACTTGAGGATTATCCTCATTGCTGCCCAGAGGGGCGGAGCCAGGATTTGAGGTTGGGGGGGGGGGGGCAACTGGCAAGACACAAGCAAAAAACATCTAGCATGGCAAAGATGATACTAATTTTTCATGGTTCGGTACAGACCATACGGTCAATCAAACAATGCAAAGAAGTTACATCTCTATTAGTTTGAAATCGGCTTTGCGACAACCAAGAAGATCAAATATGTCTATAATTTCATCAGAACTAAACTTTGATGCTATATCCTTCTCGATGTAGATTATCATACAATGTCGAAGAAAATCATCACCCATTGTACTTCGAAGACGAGTCTTGACAAGCTTCATAGCTGAAAATGCTCTCTCTGTTGTTGCAGTCGACACGGGGAGAGTTATTACTAATCGTAATAACCTATTGACCATTGGATACATAGATTATTTACCTGTTTTGACCAGACCATGTGCCAAAGCTGCAAGTGATGGTAACATTTTCAGTTCTTGATGGTTGCATGTGTCAAGTTGAAAATGTGCACTGGTGGAAAAAAGGCCTTTGGTCGCGGTTCGCAACTGCCATTAGTCGCGGTTGCGCAACCGCGACCAAATAAGCGCGACTAAAGCCCCCCACCTTTAGTCGCGGCTGCTTAAGAACCGCGACTAACGGCCCGTGCACGTGGGCGCCAGGCGGCCGTTGGGGCGGAGGACCTTTAGTCGCGGTTCTTCTGGCCAACCGCGACTAAAGGCCACCACAGGTTTAGGGTTTTAGCCCCCCCCCCCTAAACCTGTTTTCTGTTTAATTTGTATTGTTTTATTTCTTTTGTGCTTTATTTTAATTTTGAAGGAGTTTCATATATTCTACGGTACTACATACATGCATATGAATGTACAATTTCAAATAAATTTGAAATTAGAACCAAAAAGAATTCAAGAGGAATATACAATATATATTCAATATCATCGGATGACCATATACAATTTTGAACAAGTTTCCATACATGATTTAATGCATATAAAGTTCTACGTCCTCGTAATAGTGTTCTCCTTTAGGATGGAGGACTTCCCTGCTGAACCATCCAGCTAGTTCCTCTTGAAGTGGTCGGAAGCGAGCTTCTGGACTAAGCATCCACCAGAGGTTATTCCTCTGAGCATTGGTATCACTCGGAACCCGCTCAGAGGTGTATCTCCGGATCATCTCACAGACATAGTATCCACATAGATTGGTCTCCGGTGGCTGAATATCCCCAGCATTCTTAGCCTTTAACATTTTGAATTCTAGCTCTTTTTTGAATTCACCGACCTTTGTATCTACGAACCGTCTCCAAACCCTACGAGGCAAAGAAAATTAAATGAACAAGAGAGTTATTAATTAGTTACTTGATATTAGGAAATGAACGAAATAGGCCGATCGATATAGAGCGCAAATGAATGAAAATAATTACTTCTGCAGCATTCTTCTCATGCCGCCCCAAAGCTTTGGATCCATATTCACAGAGTCGTGGACGAGACATTCTGAGGTGTTAACTTTAATTACTAGCAGAATCCAGTGGAACCCGCGGACACGATACATGCACAGTACGTCATGCATAACTCATCGATTAGCCGGCCACATACCATGCATGGAGTAAACAAAAGAGAATGTGCTCAAGACAGAAACACTCACTCAAAATGGTAAGGAAATAGAATATCACTTTTGAGTTCCTGCTTTGTAAGAAAGTGCCACAGGTCTGCCTCCACGTCGGCGGGGTGACGCTCCAACACATGTCCATTAACGATGTGTGGGTCAATGAACCCAACATCATGGATGTTCCTTACTCTGCATTCCTTAATCTTCATTCTGCATGTATAATAGCGGACACAACAATATAGTTAGGACATATATATAGTGCAGGCAATATGAATGAGATGGGGTAGAAATTAATAAATCACTTACAGAACGTAGCAACTGATGATAGATTTATCGAGCTCGCGCAGATTGAAAAGCTGGAACAATTCACTCAGTTCAATTTGTACATAGTAATGTTTGAAGTGATGCTCATGTCTAACTTCCGCATAAATATATTCTTTGGCGTTTTTATTTTTTATGTAACCCTTGTACCATTTCAGCAGGCCTTTCATTTGTGGAGGTAGATCCTTTTCCTGCGCAGGCTCGACGAGAGGCCCATTCTTGACATATGTAATTACTACCTCCTTCACTGGCGCCTCATCAAGGCCTAACAGTTCACGAAGAGTAATACCTAAGTTGGCCTTCTCCCGCTCTTTGTTCTCCTTGAACATGAGTGCCTGCCTGCGAAGTTCACGTGCATAGTCGTTAGGCAGATTCTTCGCGGCTTGGGACGGTGTGCTCAAAAATGACTTAGCCCACTTCTTTTGCTCATCAGAAAATACTGGCTTGGGCTCGGGCTCTCTTTTCTTCTTGCAGTCCGCCTTCCATTTCTCCAAATCAGCAGCCGCGGCCGCGTCGACTTCCTCGGCACTACGTTCCCAAGGCCTTGTGGGGAGAGGCTTCAGTGATGGCTCCGGTACCTTTGTGGTCTTAGGTACATAAGGGTCCGGGTTAATAATCCAGGACTGCTTCTGCTTCTTTGCCGGAGGTGGATTGGGGGGCGGCGTCTGATCACCCGCCGGACGAGGACTGGGGGGCGGCGGCTGATCACCCGCCGGACGTTGTGGACTGGGGGGCGGCGTCGGCTAACGTGACGGAGGTGTAGGTGAACCGCCACCACCACCACCACCACCACCACCGCCACCGCCACCACCACCACCGTAGGGGGGTGGACTTGTTGTCCTTGGCGCCTCGCCTGGAAACTTGATAAACTTCTTTTGCCATAGAATGAAATGGCGCTTGACATCTCCAAGTCTTTTCTCCCCTTCAGGTGTAGCAATGTCAATCTCCAGTGCCTCAAACCCTTGGACTATGTCCTCCACCGTGACACGAGCATAGCCATCTTGAATGGGGTTGTTGTGGTGGAGTGCTCCAGGTAAACATGGTAAAGCACTGCCGATGGCTACCTTCATGGACATGTTCCCGATAGGATAATACAGATGACATTCTTTCATCTCCTTTATATCGTCCACGGGGTAGCGAGGAGGCTCCGGTGAAGTAATTTCGACCACCAGAGGCTCCGGTGCAGTAATTTCGACCACCAGAGGCTCCGGTGCAGTAATTTCGATCGTCGGTGCATCTGCACCAGCCGGTGGGGCCTCCGTGGAAGCCACGCTGCTTCTCCGCTGCTGGCTTCCGAGATCCGCTGGATGATCTTCATGCTGCACCCGAGCTGCATCTCTTTCGGCTACTAGTACACTCATGGTTTTCTTCATCACATCCATTTCCGAAGCCAACCGCGCCACAACATCTGCTTTCCGATCCATCTTTCTCTTACGGCTTCTGTAACCGTACGGGTCATCGTTCTGGGGGAACCCTATTTTCCACGGAATGTGCCCCATGCCTCGTACACGTCCTCCGTGTTCAGGATTCCCGAGGGCTTTTGTCAGCGCGTCGTTCTCTCTGTTGAACTTGATCTTCCCCTGTTGAGCATCCCTCATTGCGTTAATAAGGGCTTGGGTGGGTTTAATTAATTTGCCCCGGTAAACACACTCCCCTGTCTCCGGGTTCAGCGTTCCCCCATGCCCGTACCACCAGCTTTTGGCCCTTGGGTCCCATCCCTCCGTACCTGGACGGATTCCTCGCGCCCTCAGCTCGTTCTCCATCTTCTCCAACCTAGGCACCCAAATGCGATACCCTCCTGGCCCCATAACATGATTGTACTCCTTCTTAGCCGCATTTTCCTTATTTTTTCGATATTTTTGAATGAACTGCTCCGATTTCTTTTGCTTCACAAATTCTGGCCAATCATGTTTCAGTTTCTCATATTGTCCTTTGAAATCCGGAGTCTTGTTCTGCTTGACAATGTCATGGGCTAGATTTTGCTTGAATTTCCGGAATGCGTCGGCCATCTTATGAAGAGCGAACTGTTTGACTAGCCTCCTCCTCTCCTTGTTTTCCTCAATCTTGTTACCCTCCTCATCGAATTTGTTGTATTCCGGAGGTAGAACGAAATGTTCCATAAGCTTCTTGAAGCAATATTTTTTTGTTCTCTTATCGACAAAAGTGAAACCATCATTTCGTGCCTTCTTTGGCTCATTCCACTCCTGGACGGTGATCGAGACGTTGTCTCTAACAATGGCTCCGCATTGGCTGACAAACTTGGTGGCGTTCTTGCGGGGCTCCAGCGGCCTGCCGGTTGCACTGTCGACAACCTCGATGGTGCATGTTTCTCCTTGTTTCATCGTCTTGGTTGCGCCACGCTTTGACGACGTACTCGATTGTCTCGACGATCCGGCCGAGGGCTAAAATAAGAAAGAGTCGCGCGCGTTAGTACACACATATTTATTCAAATCAGTTAGTTTGTATCACCAGAGGCTCAATGTATATATATACCTCGGCGCCGGAGGTGGTTGCTACTTTCATTTGAAGATCATCGTTTATCGACGTTTGTTCGGCATCATCTTGCTGACGGCGCCCTTCATCTTCACCGTCAAGGTTCAGATAAGAAGAGATATCATCTTCTTCTTCTCCGGTCGGCACATATAGAATATCGCCGTTTATGATGCCGAACATATGTGCTTCACCGTCCGGATCATAGTTGTCCATAATCGGGTCAGCTCTATCGTCCGCCATTATGTCAGTCCTGAAAACATGTAGTAAAAACAAATTAATTAAGTGAAGAAGGGGGGCGGTGGCGGTGGCGGTGGCGAAAGGGCGGTGGCAAAAGGAGGGGGCGAGGAAGGGGTGGGAGAGGGTGTCGCGGTAGAGCGCGAGACGGGGCGGCAGACGACGGCGTCACGGAGAGGGGAGGCGAGGACAACACATTTATAACCCTCGCCGTCCCCTCTCGATCCCTAAAAAAACACCCACGATAAGCAAACATATTATAATCTTCTGACATGTCTGTCTTGTCCTCCACTCCCACGATGTTTCTTTTCCCTGAAAGAACAATGTGGCGCTTTGGATCATCGCATGATGTACTGATCGTTTTCTTATCTTTCCGTTTCCTCGGTTTGCTACTCATGTCCTTCACATAGAAAACCTGAGCGACATCTTTCGCTAGGACGAATGGTTCGTCAAGGTAACCAAGATTGTTGAAATCCACCATTGTCATTCCGTATTGCTGGTCCACCTTTACCCCACCTCCTGTTAGCTTGAACCATTTGCACCGGAACAAAGGGACCTTAAAGGAGGGTCCATAGTCAAGTTCCCATATCTCCTCTATGTAACCATAATATGTGACCTTTTGCCCATTCTCGGTTGCTGCATCAAAGCGGACACCACTGTTTTGGTTGGTGCTCTTTTTATCTTGGGCGATCGTGTAAAATGTATTCCCATTTATCTAGTACCCTTGGAAAGTCGTTATAGTCGAAGATGGTGTCTTGGCCAACATGTACAGCTGATCTACAACATCATTGTCATTCATTAAATGTTTTCTCAACCAACTGCCGAAAGTCTCCATGTGGGCCTTCCTAATCCAGGATTCAGGCTTCCCCGGGTTGTCCGAGCGTAAAATATTCTTGTGTTTCTCAAAGTACGGAGCCACCAAGCTGGAATTGGTCAGTACAGTGTGGTGTGCTTCAGTCAGAGAATGGCCGTCCATACATATCGTTGATTTCCTTCCGATCGTGCCTTTTCCACTTAGTCTCCCCTCGTGCCGCGATCGAGGAAGACCAATCGGCTTAAGGTCAGGAACAAAGTCAACACAAAACTCAATTACCTCCTCATTTCCATAGCCCTTGGCGATGCTTCCTTCTGGCCTAGCACGGTTACGAACATATTTCTTTAATACTCCCATGAACCTCTCGAAGGGGAACATATTGTGTAGAAATACAGGACCGAGAACGAAAATCTCTTCGACTAGGTGAACCTGGAGGTGCGTCATAATATTGAAGAAGGATGGCGGGAACACCAACTCGAAACTGACAAGACATTGGATCACATCGTTCTATAACCGTGGTAGAACTTCTGGATTGATTACCTTCTGAGAGATTGCATTGAGGAATGCACATAGCTTCACAATGGCTACTCGAACATTTTCCGGCAGGAGCCCCCTCAAAGCAATCGGAAGCAATTGCGTCATAATCACGTGGGAGTCGTGAGACTTCAGGTTTTGGAACTTTTTCTCCGCCATGTTTATTATTCCCTTTATATTGGACGAGAATCCAGACGGGACCTTCATACTGCTCAGGCATTCAAAAAAGATGACCTTCTCTTCTTTGGTTAGAGCGTAGCTGGCACGACCTTGAAACCATTCCGGATGCCGGTCATCAGGGTCTTTCAAACGTTGCTGGTCCTGCCGTGCTTCCTTTGTATCATTTGTCTTCCCATACACGCCCAAGAAGCTTAGGAGGTTCACGCAAATATTCTTCGTAACGTGCATCACGTCGATTGCAGAGCGGACATCTAGGACTTTCCAATATTCTAGCTCCCAGAATATAGATTTCTTCTTCCACATGGCTGCGTGCCCGTCAGCTCCCTTCGGAACTGATTGTCCGCCAGGACCCTTTCCAAAGATGACTTTCAAATCCTTGACCATATCAAATACCTCAGCACCAGTGCGTTCCGCAGGCTTCGGCCGGTGATCTGCCTTGCCGTTGTAATGCTTGCCCTTCTTTCTTACTGGATGAATTTTTGGAAGAAATCGACGATGCCCAAGGTACACGTTCTTCTTACAATTTGGCAAATGTACACTTTCAGTCTCATGTAAGCAGTGCGTGCATGCATTGTATCCCTTATTTGACAGTCCCGAAAGGTTACTAAGAGCAGGCCAATCGTTGATGGTTACGAAAAGCAACGCTCGTAGGTCAAATTCCTCTTGTTTGTGCTCATCCCACACACGGACACCACCCCACAGCTGTAAAAGTTCATCAACTAATGGCCTTAGGTACACATCGATGTCGTTGCCGGGTTGCTTCGGACCTTGGATGAGCACTGGCATCATAATGAACTTCCGCTTCATGCACAACCAAGGAGGAAGGTTGTAGATGCATAGAGTCACGGGCCAGGTGCTATGGCTGGAGCTCTGCTCGCCAAAAGGATTCATGCCATCCGTACTTAGATCAAATCTTATGTTCCTTGCGTCAGCTGCAAAATCTTTGAACCATCTGTCGATCTTTCTCCATTGCGTTCCATCTGCGGTGTGTCTCAACTCCCCGTCCGACTTACGGTCCTCTTTGTGCCATCGCAACAACTTGGCATGCTCTTTGTTCCTGAACAAACGTTTCAACCGTGGTATTATAGGAGCATACCACATCACCTTGGCGGGAACCCTCTTCCTGGGTTTCTGGCCCTCAACATCGTCACCAGGGTCATCGCCTCTGATCTTATAACGCAATGCAGTGCATACCGGGCATTCATTCAAATTCTCGTATTCACCGCGGTAGAGGATGCAGTCGTTGATGCATGCATATATCTTCAGAACCTCTAAACCTAGAGGGCAGACAACCTTCTTTGCTTCGTACGTGCTGGCGGGCAACTCGTTATCCTTTGGAAACATATTCTTCAACATTTTCAGCAAGTTTTCAAATGCCGAGTCAGCTACACCTGCCTCTGCCTTCCATTTCAGCAAATCCAGTGTGCAGCCCAGCTTTTTCAGACCATCATCGCATCCGGGGTACAGCGCCTTTCTGTGATCCTCTAACATGCGATCCAAATTCTCCCTCTCCTTTTCAGTTTCGCAGCGTCTCCGTGCATCAGCAATGGTCCGACCAAGATCATCAACGGGATCATCACGTGCCTCTTCTTCACCTTCCCCTTCACCTTCAGCATCCTCCATGAAAGTATCACCGAAATGAGCAAGATAGCTTTCATCGATGAAATCATCCCCTTCTTCATCTTCTTCCATTATAACCCCTCTTTCTCCATGCTTGGTCCAACAATTATAGCTTGGCATGAAACCGTGCCGAAGCAGATGCATGTGAACATCTCTTGAGGAAGAGTAACCCTTCTGATTCTTACAGATAACACATGGACAGATAACAAAACCCCCCTGCTTGTTCGCATTAGCCACTACGAGGAAATCTTTCAAACCCGTAGTGAACTCGCCGGAGAGTCGGTTACCGTACATCCATTGCCGATTCATCTGCATTATTATAATATAAAATATATAATTAACCATCATGCATTTGTTAAACTAACTAGCTACAAACAATATAAATTAAACAATGAACTGCACACATGCATATTTTATCAATGACACATCAAAGGTTCATCAAGTTGCTAACCGCGATCGAGGAGTGTGGCTCCAACACTTCATGTCATGTTTGTTTCATGCTCTTGGGGCATTTCATCAAACACCTTATGTGCGTAAGAGGAACCAAAAGCAAACCTACACCCACTTGTGAAGAGAATGGCTCCAAATGGCTAAGTGTTGGCTGCTGGATGGGTATATATAGGGGAGGGGCTTTAGTTGCGGTTAGCCTGGCAAACCGTGACTAAAGGTGCCCGAAGGCCTTTAGTCGCGGTTGTCCTGGCCAACCGCGACTAAAGACCCTCACGTGCGCCAGCTGGCCACCGAGCGCCCTGGGCCCAGGCCTTTGGTCGCGGTTCACCTCCAGAACCGCGACTAAAGGTCCCATTAGTCGTGGTTCCTACAGCTTCGCGACTTATGGGGCTGGACGGAAGCCTGTTTTTCCACCAGTGGTGGTAGCTGACACTCCAACTGAGCTCTTTCTTGAGAATAAAAATCTGCAGGATATAATTTTTCAACTAGCGTGCATATTCTTGATCTGTCAAATGTGTCACGTCTTGGATCCAATGATGCACAAAGGCTTAAAAGCTCTGTCGCTTGAAGACTGAAACGATCATCTAACTCTGTCAATTGTTGGTCTATGGCAACATTAAATACATCCATTTTGTAGTGATGGAGTGTTGTGGTGTTGTCATGCTTGTTTCTAGATTTGGTCACATAAACATACCTAATAATAATATACATAAGAATTAGTTTCACTAGTTAATAAATATGTAACATAATCTTAAGTACAGAGTTGGGAAAAGGTGCATACTTGCGATTAAAATCCGGAATATCAATCTCATGCTTCAGGCAAAAAGAATTAACCTCTTCAAAAAGAGATTCCCAACCATTTTATCTCAAGTCAGCAAGCAGCACCTTTGTGTTGGACACACAATCCAAAGCATTCAAAATATCCAAAGATTTAGTTTGCAGTCTTACACACAACACATCAGTGATCTTCATGATTTTTTCCATTAGGTGCAGAATAAACACAAAATCAAATGAGATGAGAATCCTAAGAGCACCAACAGCATCTCCTCGAGAAAATTGTGAGACCGAATGATCACTTGCTATACTTCTTAAAACAGAAGCAGCAAACATCTTTCTTAAGCTTTGGATTGATTTATAGTGGGAGCTCCATCTAGTGTCTCCTGCTCTTTGTAAAGAGCCTAACTGATTTGCCCCTCGGCCAGTATCAAGTTCTCCTAGTTCGATCTCTCGTTCAATTTGGGCTGCCTGGTTTGCTAGCAATTCATCGTTGCGTTTGGAAGAAGCACTAACAACATTGACTATAAAGTTTGCATGCTGAAAGAAGTTGTGTACCTCATGCACCTCTCTGGATGCTGCAACAAGAGCTAACTGCAGCTGATGAGCCATACAATGAATGTAGTATGCATACGGACACTCCCGAAGAATAAGAGCCTTCAATCCATTCCACTCTCCCCTCATGTTGCTAGCCCCATCATATGCTTGGCCCCTGATATCTTGCAAATTCAGGTTATTGAAAGCTAGAACATCAAGTATCTTGTCTTTGAGAGTTGTTGCAGCAGTATCTTTAACATGCACTACATCAAGAAAGCGCTCTATAATAATTGATTCTTCATTGGCAAATCTAATAACGACCGCCATCTGCTCTTTTTTGGATTCATCCCTAGCTTCATCAACCATTATACAAAACTTGCGATTGTCAATTTCTTCTTTAATTGATTTCTGCACTTTACGAGCAATTATGCTTACAATTTCTTTCTGGACTTCTCCACAAGTGTACTTTGCATTTCTTGGAGCATTTTCTAACACCACTTCATTGACCTCTTTATTATACGACGCCAGAATCTTGAGCATCTCAATAAAATTACCTCGGTTTTTAGATCCCGGAGATTCATCATGGCCTCTAAAGGGACACGCTTGAAATGCTAACCACCTGTAGATGCAACAATTGCTTAGTATAGAATTTACATGTAACAAGTCCACTTGAAACATAATAGATATAGAAATCATGCTTACCTGATGGCATCAATTGTAGTCTTGAGTCTTAGTCTCGCATCTGCCACTCTTTTCTCACATTGCTTCACCATTACCTTGTCTATATGAGACATGCTATTCTTAAGATTTTCAAAACATATAACAGCAAAGTTATGAGCTGAGTTAGGATCACGACCCATCTGAGTTAGAAAAGCACATTGTTTCCCATTATTAACCTTTTTTCAGTTTTGAAATCCCTTGACTGTGAATGTATCTGAGCCACACCTTCCAATTGGCTTTTTGGAAAAGAGGAAACAAGGCAAGCAGTATGCCTTATGTGTGTCAGTTGAATACTCTAACCAAAAATGGTTTGTAAACCAATCTTTCTGGAGTCGACGGCGATGAGTAACCGTTCCAGCAAATGGGTATTCCTCTGGTTGTAGGATCGGTTGATATGCGCCCTCAGATATATAAAAACGCCGAGCTTCATCTTGCTTGGCAGGAGGGAGTTGCCAAATTTGAAGACATTTGCCGGGGTCTCTAATATAATCTGTTTCTGTTGTTACAACCATCTCTTGCTGTGGACCTTCTACAGATGCTGAAATATTATGATCAAGAGTGTTACTCTGTCCACTACTTTGTCCTTGTTCGGCTATGTTGGAATCATCAACACCGGTAGCAGTAGGTTCAGGTTGGGAGCCAGGGCAGGAGCTTGATTCAACCTTCTCAAAAAAAGAAAGCATTGTCTTCCTCTTCATGACTACACAAAAGTACAGATCGGTGACAACAGGCAATAAATCCAAACAAAAGAGCAGGCCTAATTTGTGTCATGCCTAATTTGAAGTACATGTTTGTGAGGATAAACAAGATATTAGTTCCCCTAATTTCCCTGATCCCATTTAACATAAGTACCTAACTCAAGAATTTTTGCAGTACGGATCAGTTCGCCGGCATATAAATTACATAGCATAGCATGAATTAAAGAAGACTCACTTGTAGGTTCGACCGTCTGCGCTGCCAGAGCCGGCGCCAAGTCTGGCCGGCGCTGATTGGAGTCGCAGGACGGCAGGAGCCAGGAGGGACGAGGGAGAGGGAGAGACCGAGAGATGCGTCTTGTCTATTGTGCGTGCGTGACTGCGTGCGTCGATCGATTCCTATTCTGTAGGAGTCTAGGAGACCTCAGACCTGCCTCTTTGTCTTCTGTGTTGGGCTAGTGGGCTAAACATATGCTACTGGGCTTGAGATCACCATTGGGGGGGCTAATTAGTTCTAACTAGTACTAATCAAACAAAATTTGGGCTATACAACGTTGGTTCGAC
>NC_041380.1:603308136-603355291 GCF_002162155.2 Triticum dicoccoides | reverse complement strand
ACGCCAGATGTTGTGAACACCTGGCAGAGCAAAGCTGATGACTACTCGATAGTTCAGTGTGCCATGCTTTACGACTTAGAACCGGGACTTCAACGATGTTTTGAACGTCATGGAGCATATGAGATGTTCCAGGAGTTGAAGTTAATATTTCAAGAAAATGTCCGGATTGAGAGATATGAAGTCTCCAATAAGTTCTACAGCTGCAAGATGGAGGAGAATAGTTCTGTCAGTGAACATATACTCATAATGTCTGGGTACCACAACCACTTGACTCAACTGGGAGTTAATATTCCTGATGATAGTGTCATTGACAGAGTTCTTCAATCACTGTCACCAAGCTACAAGAGCTTCGTGATGAACTATAATATGCAAGGGATGGATAAGACGATTCCCGAGCTCTTCGCAATGCTAAAGGCTGTGGAGGTACAAATCAAGAAGGAGCATCAAGTGCTGATGGTCAACAAGACCACCAGTTTCAAGAAAAAAGGGTAAAGGGAAGAAGGGGAACTTCAAGAAGAACAGCAAGCCAGTTGCTTCTCAAGTGAAGAGACCCAAGTCTGGACCTAAACCTGAGACTGGGTGCTTCTACTGCAAAGGAATTGGTCACTGAAAGCAGAACTGTCCCAAGTATCTGGAAGAGAAGAAGGATGGCAAAGTGAAAGGTATATTTGATATACATGTTATTGATGTGTACCTTACTAATGCTCGCAGTAGTGCGTGGGTATTTGATACTGGTTCACTTGCTAACATTTGCAACTCGAAAGAGGGGCTACGGATTAAGCGAAGATTGGCTAAGGAGTAGGTGATGATGTGCGTGGGAAATGGTTCCAAAGTCAATGTGATCGCCGTCGGCATGCTACCTCTACATCTACCTTCGAGATTAGTTTTAGACCTAAATAATTGTTATTTGGTGCCAGCGTTGAGAATGAACATTATATCTGGATCTTGTTTGATGCGAGACGGTTATTCATTTAAATCAGAGAATAATGGTTGTTCTATTTATATGAGTAATATCTTTTATGGTCATGCACCCTTGATGAGTGGTCTATTTTTACTAAATCTTGATGGTAGTGATACACATGTTCATAGTATTGAAGCCAAAAGATGCAGAGTTGATAATGATAGTGCAACTTATTTGTGATACTACCGTTTAGGTCATATTGGTGTAAAGCGCATGAAGAACTCCATTCTGATGGACTTCTGGAATCACTTGATTATGAATCACTTGATACTTGCGAACCATGCCTCATGGGCAAGATGACTAAAACTCCGTTCTCCGGAACAATGGAACGAGCAACAGAGTTATTGGAAATAATACATACTGATGTATGTGGTCCAATGAACATTGAAGCTCGCGGTGGATATCGTTATTTTCTCACCTTCACAGATGATTTGAGCAGATATGGGTATATCTACTTAATGAAACATAAGTCTAAAATATTTGAAAAGTTAAAAGAATTTCAGAGTGAAGTGGAAAATCATCGTAACAAGAAAATCAAGTTTATACGATCTGATCGTGGAGGTGAATATTTGAGTTATGAGTTTGGACTTCATTTGAAACAATGTGGAATAGTTTCGCAACTCACGCCACCTGGAACACCACAGCGTAATGGTGTGTCCGAACATCATAATCGTACCTTACTAGATATGGTGCGATCTATGATGTCTCTCACTGATTTACCGCTATCATTTTGGGGTTATGCTTTAGAGACAATTACATTCATGTTAAATAGGGCAACATCTAAATCAGTTGAGACGACACCTTATGAACTGTAGTTTGGCAAGAAACCCAAGTTGTCGTTTCTTAAAGTTTGGAGCTGCGATGCTTATGTGAAGAAGCTTCAACCTGATAAGCTCGAACCCAAATCGGAAAAATGTGTCTTCATAGGATACCCAAAGGAAACTGTTGGGTACACCTTCTATCACAGATCCGAAGGCAAGATATTCGTTGCTAAGAATGGATCCTTTCTAGAGAAGGAGTTTCTCTCGAAACAAGTGAGTGGGAGGAAAGTAGAACTTGACGAGGTAATTGTACCTTCTACCTAATTGGAAAGTAGTTCATCACTGAAATCAGTTCCAGTGATTCCTACACCAGTAAGTGAGGAAACTAATGATGATGATCATGAAACTTCTGATCAAGTTACTACCGAACCTCGTAGGTCAACTAGAGTAAGATCCGCACCAGAGTGGTACGGTAATCCTGTTCTGGAAGTCGTGTTACTTGACCATGATGAACCTACAAACTATGAGGAAGCGATGATGAGCCCAGATTCCGCAAAATGGCTTGAGGCCATGAAATCTGAGATGGGATCCATGTATGAGAACAAAGTGTGGACTTTGGTTGACTTGCCCGATGATCAGCAGGCCGTAGAGAATAAATGGATCTTCAAGAAGAAGACTGACACTGACGGTAATATTACTGTCTACAAAGCTCGACTTGTTGCAAAAGGTTTTCGACAAGTTCAAGGAGTTGACTACGATGAGACCTTCTCACCCATAGCGATGCATGCTTAAGTCCGTCCGAATCATGTTAGCAATTGCCGCATTTTATGTTTATGAAATTTGGCAAATGGATGTCAAAATTGCATTCCTTAATGGATATCTTAAAGAAGAGTTGTATATGATGCAACCAGAAGGTTTTGTCGATCCAAAAGGTGCTAACAAAGTGTGCAAGCTCCAGCGATCCATTTATGGACTGGTGCAAGCCTCTCGGAGTTGGAAAATATATGCTTTGATAGTGTGATCAAAGCATATGGTTTTATACAGACTTTTGGAGAAGCCAGTATTTACAAGAAAGTGAGTGGGAGCTCCGTAGCATTTCTGATATTATATGTAGATGACATATTATTGATCGGAAATGATACTGAATTTCTGAATAGCATAAAAGGATACTTGAATAAGAATTTTCAATGAAAGACCTCGGTGAAGCTGCTTATATATTGGGCATCAAGATCTATAGAGATAGATCAAGATGATTGATTGGACTTTCACAATGCACATACCTTGATAAAGTTTTGAAGAAGTTCAAAATGGATCAGGCAAAGAAAGGGCTCTTGCCTGTATTACAAGGTGTGAAGTTGAGTCAGACTCAATGCCCGACCACTGCAGAAGATAGAGAGAAAATGAAAGGTGTTCCCTATGCTTCAGCCATAGGCTCTATCATGTATGCAATGCTGTGTACCAGACCTAATGTGTGCCTTGCTATAAGTTTAGTAGGGAGGTACCAAAGTAACCAGGAGTGGATCACTGGACAGCGGTCAAGAGCATCCTGAAATACCTGAAAAGAACTAAGGATATGTTTCTCGTATATGGAGGTGACAAAGAGCTCGTCGTAAATGGTTACGTCGATGCAAGCTTTGACACTGATCCGGATGACTCTAAGTCATAAACCGGATACGTGTTTTTATTAAATTGTGGAGCTGTCAGTTGGTGCAGCTCCAAGCAAAAGCGTCGTGGCGGTATCTACGAGTGAAGCGGAATAAATAGCTGTTACGGAAATAGCAAATGAAGGAGTCTGGATGAAGGATTTCATATCCGATCTAGGTGTCATACCTAGTGCACCAGGTCCAATGAAAATCTTTTGTGACAATACTAGTGCAATTGCCTTGGCAAAGGAATCCAGATTTCACAAGAGAACCAAGCACATCAAGAGACGCTTCAATTCCATCTGCGATCAAGTCAAGGAGGGAGACATAGAGATTTGCAAGATATATATGGATCTAAATGTTGCAGACCCGTTGACTAAGCCTCTCTCACGAGCAAAACATGATCAACACCAACACTCCATGGGTGTTAGAATCATTACAATGTAATCTAGATTATTGACACTAGTGCAAGTGGGAGACTGAAGGAAATATGCCCTAGAGGCAATAATAAAGTTGTTATTTATGTTTCCTTATATCATGATAAATGTTTATTATTCATGCTAGAATTGTATTAACCGGAAACTTAGTACATGTGTGAATACATAGACAAACAGAGTGTCACTAGTTTTCCTCTACTTGACTAGCTCGTTGAATCAATGATGGTTATGTTTCCTAACCATAGGCATGAGTTGTCATTTGATTAACGGGATCACATCATTAGAGAATGATGTGATTGACTTGACCCCATCCGTTAGCTTAGCACCATAATCGTTTAGTTTGTTGCTATCGCTTTCTCCATAACTATACATGTTCCTATGACTATGAGATCATGCAACTCCCGAATACCGGAGGAACACTTTGTGTGCTACCAAACGTCACAACGTAACTGGGTGATTATAAAGGTGCTCTACAGGTGTCTCCGATGGTGTTTGTTGAGTTGGCATGGATCAAGATTAGGATTTGTCACTCCGATTGTCGGAGAGGTATCTGTGGGCCCTCTCGGTAATGTACATCACAATAAGCCTTGCAAGCAATGTAGCTAATGAGTTAGTTACGGGATGTAGCATTACGGAACAAGTAAAGAGACCTTCCGGTAATGAGATTGAACTTGGTATTGAGATATCGACGATCGAATCTCGGGTAAGTAACATACCGATGACAAAGGGAACAACGTATGTTGTTATGCGGTTTGACCGATAAAGATCTTCGAAGAATATGTAGGAACCAATATGAGCATCCAGGTTCCTCTATTGGTTATTGACCGGAGTTGAGTCTCGGTCATGTCTACATAGTTGTCGAACCCGTAGGGTCCGCACGCTTAATGTTCGGTGACGATCGGTATTATGAGTTTAAGTGTTTTGATGTACCTTAGGTAGTTTGGAGTCCCGGATATGATCACGGACATGACGAGGAGTCTCAAAATGGTCGAGACATAAAGATCGATATATTGGACGGCTATATTCGGACACCGGAAGTGTTTCGGGTGATTTCGGAGAAAACCGGAGTGCCGGAGGGGTTACCGGAACTCCCAGGGGAACTATTGGGCCTTAGTGGGCCTTAGGGGAGAGAGAGGGCAGCAGCCCAGGAGGTGGCGCCCCCCCAAGGGGAGTCCGAATAGGACTAGGGGAGGGGGGCGTGGCCCCTCTTTCCCTCTCCCTCTCCCTCTCTTTCCTCCCCCCTTCCTCCTTCCTAGTAGGACTAGGAAAGGATGAATCCTACTCCTACTAGGAGGAGGATTCCTCCTCTCCTTGGGAGCCACTAGGGCCGGCTGGCCTCCCTCCTTGCTCCTTTATATACGGGGGCAGGGGGGCACCCTAGAACACACAAGTTGATTGTTCCAAGCCGTGTGCGGTGCCCACCTCCACCATAATGCACCTCGGTCATATCGTAGCGGTGCTTAGGCGAAGCCCTGTTCTGGTAGCAACATCATCACCGTCATCACGCCGTCGTGCTGACAAAGCTCTCCCTCGAAGCTCTACTGGATCGTGAGTTCGTGGGACATCACCGAGCCGAACGTGTGCAGATCGCGGAGCTGCCGTACCTGATACGTCTCCAACGTATCTATAATTTTTGATTGCTCCATGCTATATTATCTACTGTTTTGGACTATATTGGGCTTTATTTTCCACTTTAATAATATTTTGGGACTAACCTATTAACCGGAGGCCTAGCCCAGAATTACTGTTTTTTTTGCCTATTTCAGTGTTTCGGAGAAACAGAATATCAAACGGAGTTCAAACGGAATGAAACCTTCAGGAACGTGATTTTCTCACCAAACGTGATCCAGGAGACTTGGACCCTACTCCAAGGAACAAACGAGGTAGTCACGAGGGTGGAGGGCGCGCCCCCCTGCCTCGTGGGCCCCTCGGAGCTCCACCGACGTACTCCTTCCTCCTACATATACCTACGTACCCCCAAACGATAAAAAACGGAGCCAAAAACCTAATTCCACCGCCGCAACTTTCTGTATCCACGAGATCCCATCTTGGGGCCTGTTTTGGAGCTCCGCCGGAGAGGGCCGTCGTCACGGAGGGCTTCTACATCATCATAGCCTCTCCGATGATGTGTGAGTAGTTTACCTCAGACCTTCGGGTCCATAGTTAGTAGCTAGATGGCTTCTTCTCTCTTTTTGGATCTCAATACAATGTTCTCCCTCTCTCTCGTGGAGATCTATTCGATGTAATCTTCTTTTTGCGGTGTGTTCGTTGAGACTGATGAATTGTGGGTTTATGATCAAGTCTATCTTTGAACAATATTTGAATATTCTCTGAATTCTTTTATGTATGATTGGTTATCTTTGCAAGTCTCTTCAAATTATCAGTTTCGTTTGGCCTACTAGATTGGTTTTTCTTGCAATAGGAGAAGTGCTTAGCTTTGGGTTCAATCTTGCGGTGTCCTTTCCCAGTGACAGAAGGGGCGGCAAGGAACGTATTGTATTGTTGCCATCGAGGATAACAAGATGGGTTTTTTATCATATTACATGAAACTATCCCTCCACATCATGTCATCTTGCTTAAGGCGTTACTCTGTTTTTAACTTAACACTCTAGATGCATGCTGGATAGCGGTCAATGAGTGGAGTAATAGTAGTAGATGCAGACAGGAGTCGGTCTACTTGTCTCAGACATGATGCCTATATACATGATCATACCTAGATATTCTCATAACTATGCTCAATTCTGTCAATTGCTCAACAGTAATTTGTTCACCCACCGTAGAATACTTATGCTCTTGAGAGAAGCCACTAGTGAAATCTATGGCCCCCGGGTCCATTCTCATCATATCAATCTCCATCACTTTATATTTGCTTTGATTTTTTACTTTGCCTTTTACTTTTCACTTTGCATCTCTATACCAAAAATACCAAAAATATTATCTATCATCTCTATCAGATCTCACTCTCGTAAGTGACTGTGAAGGGATTGACAACCCCTAATCACGTTGGTTGCGAGGAGCTATTGTTTTTGTGTAGGTATGAGGGACTCGAGCGTAGCCTCCTACTGGATTGATACCTTGGTTCTCAAAAACTGAGGGAAATACTTACGCTACTTTGCTGCATCATCCTCTCCTGTTCGGGGAAATCCAACACAGTGCTCAAGAGGTAGCAAGAAGAATTTCTGGCGCCGTTGCTGGGGAGTCTGCGCAAAAGTCAACATACCAAGTACCCATCACAATCCCTATCTCCCGCATTACATTAGTTGCCATTTGCCTCTCATTTTCCTCTCCCCCACTCCACCCTTGCCATTTTATTCGCCCTCTTTTTTCCGTTTGCCTTTTTCTCGCTTGCCTTTTGTTTGCTCGTGTGTTGGATTGCTTGTTTGTCGCGATGGCTCAAGATAATACCAAATTGTGTGACTATACCAATACCAACAATAATGATTTCCTTAGCACTCCGATTGCTCCTCTTGCCAATACTGAATCTTGTGAAATCAATACTGCTTTGTTGAATCTTGTTATGAAAGATCAATTCACCGGCCTTCCTAGTGAAGATGCCGCTACTCATCTGAATAGCTTCGTTGATTTATGTGATATGCAAAAGAAGAAAGATGTTGATAATGATATTGTTAAATTGAAGCTATTTCCTTTTTCGCTTAGAGATCGTGCTAAAGCTTGGTTTTCATCTTTGCCTAAAAATAGTATTGATTCTTGGAACAAGTGCAAAGATTCTTTTATCTCTAAGTATTTTCCTCCCGCTAAGATCATCTCTCTTAGAAACGATATTATGAATTTTAAGCAACTTGATCATGAACATGTCGCACAAGCTTGGGAGAGAATGAAATTAATGATACATAATTGCCCTACTCATGGTTTGAATTTGTTGATGATTATACAAAAATTTTATGCCGGATTGAATTTTGCTTCTAGAAATCTTTTAGATTCGGCCACGGGAGGCACTTTTATGGAAATCACTTTAGGAGATGCTACTAAGCTCCTAGATAATATTATGGTTAATTATTCTCAATGGCACACTGAAAGATCTACTAATATAAAAGTGCATGCGATAGAAGAAATTAATGTTTTGAGTGGAAAGATGGATGAACTTATGAAACTATTTGCTACTAAGAGTGTATCTTCTGATCCTAATGATATGCCTTTGTCTACTTTGATTGAGAATAATAATGAATCTATGTTGGTAGGAATAATTTTGGTAACAACGCGTATAGAGGGAATTTTAATCCTAGGCCTTATCCTAGTAATCCTTCTAATAATTATGGAAATTCCTACAACAACTCTTATGGAAATTTTAATAAGATGCCCTCTAAATTTGAGAATAGTGTTAAAGAGTTTATGAATTCACAAAAGAATTTTAATGCCTTGCTTGAAGAGAAATTGCTTAAAGTTGATGATTTGGCTAGGAACGTTGATAGAATTTCTCTTGAGGTTGATTCTTTAAAGCTTAGATCTACTCCTCCTAAGCATGATATCAATGAGTCTCTCAAATCCATGAGAATTTGCATTGATGAGTGCAAGGAAAGAACCGCTAGGATGCGTGCTACGAAAGATGCCTTTATTAAAGCGTGTTCTTCCAATTCCTATGAAAATCAAGATGAAGATCTAAAAGTTATTGATGTGTCCTCTATTAAATCTTTGTTTTGCAATATGAATCTTGATGAAACTGAATATGATCTTCCTTTACCTAGAAGGCGTTCCAAAAATTCAGAGTATTTAGATCTTGATGATGAAATTGATAAAAGTGGGATTGAAAGAAATAAAACTCTAGATGTTGCTAAACCCACTATATTGGATTTCAAGGAATTTAATTATGAAAGTTTCTCTTTAATTGATTGTATTTCCTTGTTGCAATCCGTGCTAAATTCTCCTCATGCTTATAATCAAAATAAAGCCTTTACCGAACATATCGTTGATGCCTTAATGCAATCTTATGAAGAAAAACTTGAGTTGAAAGTTTCTATCCCTAGAAAACTTTATGATGAGTGGGAACCTACTATTAAAATTAAAATTAAAGATTATGAGTTCAATGCTTTGTGTGATTTAGGTGCTAGTGTCTCTACTATTCCCAAAACTTTGTGTGATTTAGGTGCTAGTGTCTCTACTATTCCCAAAACTTTGTGTGATTTGCTAGATTTTCGTGATTTTGATGATTCTCTCTAAACTTGCGTCTTGCGGATTCCACTAAGAAACCTATGGGAAGAATTAATGTTGTTCTTATTGTTGCAAATACGAATTATGTGCCCGTAGATTTTATCGTTCCTGATATGGATTGCAATCCTTCTTGCCCTATTATTCTTGGTAGACCTTTCCTTACAATGATTTGTGCGATTATTGATATGCAGGAAGGGAATATTAGATTTCAATTTCCATTAAAGAAGGGCATGGAACACTTCCCTAGGAAAAAAATAAAATTACCATATGAATCTATCATGAGAGCCACTTATGGATTGCCTACCAAAGATGGCAGTACTTAGATCTATCCTTGCTTTTATGCCTAGCTAGGGGCGTTAAACGATAGCGGTTGTTGGGAGGCAACCCAATTTTATTTTTAGTTTTTTAGTTTTTTTTTGTTTAGGAATAAATAATCCATCTACCTTGTGTTCAGATGTGGTTTTATGCTTTAATTAGTGTTTGTGCCAAGCTAAACCTATAGGAACTTCTTGGATGATAGTTATTTGATCTTGCTGTAATTTCCAAAGACTTTTGGTTCACGAAAAGAATTATTAAAATTCACCAGAACGTGATAAAATAGTGATTCCAATTGCTGCTGATCAATAAAAAAAATTCCTAGGACGTCCTATCCTGGCTAAATTTTTCGAGTTCCAGAAGTTTGCGTTAGTTGCATATTACTACAGGCCGTTCTGTTTTTGGCAGATTCTGTTTTCCGTGTGTTGTTTGCTTATTTTGACGAATCTATGGCTAGTAAAATAGTTTATAATCGATAGAGAAGTTGGAATACAGTAGGTTTAACACCAATATAAATAAAGAATGATTTCATTACAGTACCTTGAAGTGGTCTTTTGTTTTCTTTCGCTAACGGAGCTCACGATTTTTCTATTGAGTTTTGTGTTGTGAAGTTTTCAAGTTTTGGGTGAATTCTTTTGATGGATTGTGGAACAAGGAGTGGCAAGAGCCTAAGCTTGGGGATGCCCATGGCAAACCCAAGATAATCCAAGGACACCAAAAAGTCAAAGCTTGGGGATGCCCCGGAAGGCATCCCCTCTTTCATGCACTTCCATCGGTAATTTTACTTGGAGCTATATTTTTATTCACCACATGATATGTGTTTTGCTTGGAGCGTCTTGTATTATTTGTGTGTTTGTTTGTTAGTGTGCCACAATCATCCTTGCTGTACACACATTTTGAGAGAGCCATACATGATTTGGAATTTGATAGAATACTCTATGTGCTTCACTTATATCTTTTGAGCTACATAGTTTTACTCTATGTGCTTCACTTATATCTTTTGAGCTTTATAGTTTAGCTCTAGTGCCTCACTTATATATGTTCGATCACGGTGGTGGATTTGTTTTATAGAAACTATTGATCTCTCATGCTTCACTTAGATTATTTTGAGAGTCTTAAATAGCATGGTAATTTGCTTAATAATAATAATATGCTTGGTATTCAAGATTTGTAAAACTTTCGTTTGAGTGCGTTGAATACTAAGAAAAGTTTGATGCTTGATGATTGTTTTGAGATATGGAGGTGATAATATCAAAGTCGTGATAGTTGAGTAGTTGTGAATTTGAGAAATGCTTGTGTTGAAGTTTGCAAGTCCCATAGCATGCACGTATGGTAAATGTTATGTAACAAATTTGAAACATGAGGTGTTATTTGATTGTCCTCCTTATGAGTGGCGGTCGGGGATGAGCGATGGTCTTCTCCTACAAATCTATCCCCCTAGAAGCATGCGCGTAGTGATTTGGTTTTTTGATGGCTTGTAGATTTTTGCAATAAGTATGTGAGTTCTTTATGACTAATGTTGAGTCCATGGATTCTACGCACTCTCACCCTTCCATCATTGCTAGCCTCTTCGGTACCGTGCATTGCCCTTTCTCACATCGAGAGTTGGCGCAAACTTCACCGGTGCATCCAAACCCCGTGATATGATACGCTCTTTCACACATAAACCTCCTTATATCTTCCTCAAAACAGCCACCATACCTACCTATTATGGCATTTCCATAGCCATTCCGAGATATATTGCCATGCAACTTTCCACCATACCGTTCATCATGACACATTCATCATTGTCATATTGCTTAGCATGATCATGTAGTTGACATAGTATTTGTGGCAAAGCCATCATTCATAATTCTTTCATACATGTCACTCTTGATTCATTGCATATCCCGGTACACTGCCGGAGGCATTCATATAGAGTCATACCTTGTTCTAGTGTCGAGTTGTAATCATTGAGTTGTAAATAAATGGAAGTGTGATGATCATCATTCTAGAGCATTGTCCCAAGTGAGGAATAAAAAAAAAGAGAAAGGCCATAAAAAAGAGAAGGCCCCAAAAAAAGAATGAGAGAAAAAGAGAGAAGGGACAATGTTACTATCCTTTGCCACACTTGTGCTTCAAAGTAGCACCATAATCTTCATGATAGAGAGTCTCTTGTTTCGTCATTTTCATATACTAGTGGGAATCTTTCATTATAGAACTTGGCTTGTATATTCCAACAATGGGCTTCCTCAAATGCCCTAGGTCTTCATGAGCAAGCAAGTTGGATGCACACCCACTTAGTTTCTTTTGTTGAGCTTTCTTACATTTATAGCTCTAGTGCATCCGTTGCATGGCAATCCCTACTCCTTGAAATCGATGGGCATCTCCATAGCCCATTGATTAGCCTCATTGATGTGAGATCTTCTCCTTTTTGTCTTCTCCACTTAACTCCCATCATCATATTCTATTCCACCCATAGTGCTATATCCATGGCTCACGCTCATGTATTGCGTGAAGGTTTATGAGTTTGAGATTATTAAAGTATGAAACAATTGCTTGGCTTGTCACCAGGGTTGTGCATGATGAGAGCATTCTCGTGTGACGAAAATGGAGCATGACTAAACTATATGATTTTGTAGGGATGAGCTTTCTTTGGCCATGTTATTTTGAGAGGACATAATTGCTTAGTTAGTATGCTTGAAGTATTATTATTTTTATGTCAATATGAACTTTTGTCTTGAATCTTTCGGATCTGAATATTCATACCACAATTGAGAAGATTTACATTGAAATTATGCCATGTAGCACTCCGCATCAAAAATTCTCTTTTTATCATTTACCTACTCGAGGACGAGCATGAATTAAGCTTGGGGATGCCTGATACGTCTCCAACGTATCTATAATTTTTGATTGCTCCATGCTATATTATCTACTGTTTTGGACTATATTGGGCTTTATTTTCCACTTTTATATTATTTTTGGGACTAACCTATTAACCGGAGGCCCATCCCAGAATTGTTGTTTTTTTGCCTATTTCAGTGTTTCGGAGAAACAAAATATCAAACGGAGTCCAAACGGAATGAAACCTTCGGGAACGTGATTTTCTCACCAAACGTGATCCAGGAGACTTGGAGCCTACGACAAGGACCAAAAGAGGCGGTCACGAGGGTGGGGGCACGCCCCCCTGCCTCGTGGGCCCCTCGAAGCTCCACCGACGTACTCCTTCCTCCTATATATACCTACGTACCCCCAAACGATCAAAAACGGAGCCAAAACCTAATTCCACCGCCGCAACTTTCTGTATCCACGAGATCCCATCTTGGGGCCTGTTCCGGAGCTCCGGCGGAGAGGGCCGTCATCACGGAGGGCTTCTACATCATCATAGCCTCTCCGATGAAGTGTGAGTAGTTTACCTCAGACCTTCGGGTCCATAGTTAGTAGCTAGATGGCTTCTTCTCTCTTTTTGGATCTCAATACAATGTTCTCCCCCCTCTCTCGTGGAGATCTATTAGATGTAATCCTCTTTTTGCGGTGTGTTTGTTGAGACCAATGAATTGTGGGTTTATGATCAAGTCTATCTATGAACAATATTTGAATATTCTCTGAATTCTTTTATGTATGATTGGTTATCTTTGCAAGTCTCTTCGAATTATCTGTTTGGTTTGGCCTACTAGATTGGTTTTTCTTGCAATGGGAGAAGTGCTTAGCTTTGGGTTCAATCTTTCGGTGTCCTTTCCCAGTGACAGAAGGGGCAGCAAGGCATGTATTCTATTGTTGCCATCGAGGATAACAAGATGGCGTTTTTATCATATTGCATGAAACTATCCCTCTACATCATGTCATCTTGCTTAAGGCGTTACTCTGTTTTTAAGTTAATTCTCTAGATGCATGCTAGATAGCGGTCGATGAGTGGAGTAATAGTAGTAGATGCAGACAGGTGTCAGTCTACTTGTCTCGGACGTGATGCCTATATACATGATCATACCTAGATATTCTCATAACTATGCTCAATTCTGTCAATTGCTCAACAGTAATTTGTTCACCCACCGTAGAATACTTATGCTCTTGAGAGAAGCCACTAGTGAAATCTATGGCCCCCAGGTCTATTCTCATCATATCAATCTCCATCACTTTATATTTGCTTTGCTTTTTTACTTTGCCTTTTACATTTCACTTTGCATCTATATACCAAAAATACCAAAAATATTATCTATCAGATCTCACTCCCGTAAGTGACCGTGAAGGGATTGACAACCCCTAATCGCGTTGGTTGCGAGGAGCTATTGTTTTTGTGTAGGTATGAGGGACTCGAGCGTAGCCTCCTACTAGATTGATACCTTGGTTCTAAAAAACTGAGGGAAATACTTACGCTACTTTGCTGCATCATCCTCTCCTCTTCGGGGAAATCCAACGCAGTGCTCAAGAGGTAGCAGTACCGTCGGTGCTAGGATCGGTCGATCGTGAAGACGTACGACTACATCATCCGTGTTGTCATAACGCTTCCGCTTACGGTCTACGAGGGTACGTAGACAACACTCTTCCCTCTCATTGCTATGCATCACCATGATCTTGTGTGTGCGTAGGAAAGTTCTTGAAATTACTACGTTTCCCAACACAAACATCACAAATGAATAACATCAAAGGGAAAAGTAGCAATTGATGAAGATGAAGAAAACGATAGGCGAACGTGTTTTCCTATGCGACAAGCATGACAAGTATGAGCCGCTGATTTATTACATGAAAAGGGAAAAGTGCTCAAAATTTATGAAGAGCGTCGGCGCCGGGATGACCAAGACGAGCGTGCCAAAGTGAAACGTCGGCATGAAGTGCAACCGGTCCGCTGCGCGTAGAAGCACCTCATGGGTAGAGATCATCAGGAGAGTCACATCAGTGCAGAACCCTCCGGGAGCAAGCATCCTTGACAGAAAAACCGAGAGCGTGAAACTCAACAGTGACGGGATTTTCACGAGTAAGAGTACAAACAGAACATAGGTTTTTGATTAAGGATGGTGAAACGAGCACATTATTGAGTGTTAAAGAAGAAGAAGGTAATGGGAGGGAGGACGAACCATGATGAGTGATGGGGAGAGAGCTCCCATCACCAACCTGAAGGAAATATGCCCTAGAGGCAATAATAAAGTTATTATTTATTTCCTTATTTCATGTTAAATGTTTCTTATTCATGCTAGAATTGTATTAACCGGAAACATAATACATGTGTCAATACATAGACAAACAGAGTGTCACTAGTATGCCTCTACTTGACTAGCTCGTTAATCAAAGATGGTTATGTTTCCTAACCATGGACAAAGAGTTGTTATTTGATTAACGGGATCACATCATTAGGAGAATGCTGTGATTGACATGACCCATTCCGTTAGCTTAGCACTTGATCGTTTAGTATGTTGCTATTGCTTTCTTCATGACTTATACATGTTCCTATGACTATGAGATTATGCAACTCCCGTTTACCGGAGGAACACTTTGTGTGCTACCAAACGTCACAACGTAACTGGGTGATTATAAAGGTGCTCTACAGGTGTCTCTGAAGGTACTTGTTGGGTTGGTGTATTTCGAGATTAGGATTTGTCACTCCGATTGTTGGAGAGGTATCTCTGGGCCCTCTCGGTAATGCACATCACTTAAGCCTTGCAAGCAATGGAACCAATGAGTTAGTTGCGAGATGATGTATTATAGAACGAGTAAAGAGACTTACCGGTAACGAGATTGAACTAGGTATTGAGATACCGACGATCGAATCTCGGGCAAGTAACATACCGATGACAAAGGGAACAACGTATGTTGTTATGCAGTCTGACCGATAAAGATCTTCGTAGAATATGTGGGAGCCAATATGATCATCCAGGTTCCGCTATTGGTTATTGACCGGAGACGTGTCTCGGTCATGTCTACATAGTTCTCGAACCCATAGGGTCCGCACGCTTAAGGTTTCGTTGACAGTTTTATTATGAGTTTATGAATTTTGATGTACCTAAGGTTGTTCGGAGTCCCGGATGTGATCATGGACTTGACGAGGAGTCTCGAAATGGTCGAGACATAAGGATCGATATATTGGACGACTATATTTGGACACCGAAAAGGTTCCGGGTGAGATTGGGACAATACCGGATCACCGGGAGGTTATCGGAACCCCCCGGGAGGTATATGGGCCCTATTGGGCCTTAGTGGAAAGGAGGGGAAAGGAGCAAGGGAGGGGGCGCCCCCCAAGCCCAATCTGAATTGGGAGGGGGGCCGACCCCTCTCCTTCCTCCCTCCTTCCTCTTCCTTCCCTCTCCTACTCCTAATAGGAAAATGGGGAGTCCTACTCCCGGTGGGAGTTGGACTCCCCCCTTGGCCGCGCCACCCTCCTTGGTCGGCCCCCTCCTCCACTCCTTTATATACGAAGGAGGGGGCATCCCATAAACACACAAGTTGATCAAGCTGATCGTCTCTTAGCCGTGTGCGGTGCCCCCTCCACCATAATCCTCGATAATATTGTAGCGGTGCTTAGGCGAAGCCCTGCGACGATAGAACATCATATCGTCACCACGCCGTCGTGCTGACGGAACTCTTCCCCGACACTTTGCTGGATCGGAGTCCGGGGATCGTCATCGAGCTGAACGTGTGCAAGAACTCGGAGGTGCCGTAGTTTCGGTGCTTGATCGGTCGGGCCGTGAAGACGTACGACTACATCAACCGCGTTGTTATAACGCTTCCGCTTTCTGTCTACGAGGGTACGTGGACAACACTCTTCCCTCTTGTTGCTATGCATCACCATGATCTTGCGTGTGCGTAGGATTTTTTTTGAAATTACTACGTTCTCCGACAGTGGCATCCGAGCCTGGTTTTATGCGTAGATGTCATATGCACGAGTAGAACACAAGTGAGTTGTGGGCGATATAAGTCATACTGGTTACCAGCATGTCATACTTTGGTTCGGCGGTATTGTTGGATGAAGCGGCCCGGACCGACATTACGCGTACGCTTACGCGAGACTGGTTCTACCGACATGCTTTGCACACAGGTGGCTGGCGGGTGTCAGTTTCTCTAACTTTAGTTGAACCGAGTGCGGCTACGCCCGGTCCTTGCGAAGGTTAAAATAGTACCAACTTGACAAACTATCGTTGTGGTTTTGATGCGTAGGTAAGAACGGTTCTTGCTAAGCCCATAGCAGACACGTAAAACTTGCAACAACAAAGTAGAGAACGTCTAACTTGTTTTTGCAGGGCATGTTGTGATGTGATATGTTTAAGACATGATGCTAAATTTTATTGTATGAGATGATCATGTTTTGTAACTGAGTTATCGGCAACTGGCAGGAGCCATATGGTTGTCGCTTTATTGTATGCAATGCAATCGCCATGTAATGCTTTACTTTATCACTAAGTGGTAGCGATAGTCGTAGAAGCATAAGATTGGCGAGACGACAACGATGCTACGATGAAGATCAAGGTGTCGCGCCGGTGACGATGGTGATCATGACGGTGCTTCAAAGATGGAGATCACCATCACAAGATGATGATGGCCATATCATATCACTTATATTGATTGCATGTGATGTTTATCTTTTATGCATCTTATCTTGCTTTGATTGACGGTAGCATTATAAGATGATCCCTTACTAAATTATCATAGTAAAAGTGTTCTCCCTGAGTATGCACCATTGCAAAAGTTCTTCGTGCTGAGACACCACGTGATGATCGGGTGTGATAGGCTCTATGTTCAAATACAATGGGTGCAAAACAGTTGCACACACGGAATACTCAGGTTAAACTTGACGAGCCTAGCATATAACAGATATGGCCTCGGAACACGGAGACCGAAAGGTCGAGCATGAATCATATAGTAGATATGATCGACATATTGATGTTCATCATTGAAACTACTCCATCTCACGTGATGATCAGACATGGTTTAGTTGATTTGGATCACGTGATCACTTAGAGGATTAGAGGGATGCCTATCTAAGTGGGAGTTCTTAAGTAATATGATTAATTGAACTTTAATTTATCATGAACTTAGTCCTGGTAGTATTAGCATATCTATGTTGTAGATCAATAGCTCGCGATGTTGCTCCCCGTTTATTTTTGATATGTTCCTAGAGAAAAACTATGTTGAAAAATGTTAGTAGCAATGATGCGAACTAGCTCCGTAATCTGAGGTTTATCCTCATTGCTGCACAGAAGAATTATGTCCTTGATGCACCGCTAGGTGACAGACCGATTGCAGGAGAAAAAAACAGACGTTATGAACGTTTGGCAAGCTCAATATGATGACTACTTGATAGTTTAAGTGCACCATGCTTAAACGCTTAGAATCGGGACTTCAAAGACGTTTTGAACGTCATGGACCATATGAGATGTTCCAGGAATTGAAGTTAATATTTCAAGCAAATACCCGAGTTGAGAGATATGAAGTCTCCAACAAGTTCTATAGCTAAAAAATGGAGGAGAATAGCTCAAGCAGTGAGCATGTGCTCAGATTGTCTGGGTACTACAATCGCTTGAATCAAATGGGAGTTAATCTTCCAGATAAGATAATGATTGACATAATTCTCTAGTCACCATCACCAAGTTAGTAGAACTTCGTGATGAACTATAATATGCAAGGGATAACGGAAACAATTCCCAAGCTCTTCGTGATGCTGAAATCGACGAAGGTAGAAATCAAGAAAAACATCAAGTGTTGATGGTTAACAAGACCACTAGTTTCAAGAAAAGGGCAAAGAGAAGAAGGGGAATTTCAAGAAGAACAGCAAGCAAGTTGCTGCTCAAGCGAAGAAGCCCAAGTCTGGACCTAAGCCTGAGACTAAGTGCTTCTACTGCAAAGGGACTGGTCACTGGAAGCGGAACTACCCCAAATATTTGGTGGATAAGAAGGATGGCAAAGTGAACAAAGGTATATTTGATATACATGTTTTTGATGTGCACTTTACTAGTGTTTATAGCAACCCCTCAGTATTTGATACTGGTTCAGTTGCTAAGAGTAGTAACTCGAAATGGGAGTTGCAGAATAAACAGAGACTAGTTAAGGGTGAAGTGACGATGTGTGTTGGAAGCACTGTTCAAAATATCGGCCGATATACCGATAAATCGGCCGATTTATTGCTTATCGGGGTCTAACCGGTAGGATAAACGCATATCCCCTGAGTTTATCGATCTGGCCGATTTATCGATTGTCAGAGTGATTTATCGGCAGTCAGAGCGATTTTGGCGGGTAAATCCAGGGGGCCCACCTGTCTGAAATCCCAAAAAAATCTCCTGTAGCGCACCGCCTTCCCCAGAACCCTCGCGCGGGACACATCCCTCCCGAGTCCCGATAGGGTTTGGCGTTTGGGCTTCGCCAGCAGCCGCTCCCCGCGATTCACCACGCCGCCGCCACCATGGTCTCCTCCGGCGGCCGGACCTATCTCGCTCGTCCCTCACCTCGTCCCCCTGTCCAGCACCGCTCTGCACCTCGTCGGCTCGTCCCCATCTCCAGCATCGCCCCGCACCTCGTCCCTCATCTCATCCCCATCTCCAGCACCGGCCGGTCGCGCCCAGTCCTTGAGGATTCCACACAGCGGCGCCCCGTCCTTGAGGCTTCCACACGGCGGCGCCTAGGAGCAGGACGTCTAGAGCAGCTCCCCGCCACACCCCTCCCCAGGATCCAGCAGCTGCGTGCCTCAAACCCCCGCCAACCCTTCATCCACGATCGAGAGCAGCAGAAGCTCCACACGCTACGACATGGATTCTTCTCATTCCCGATTCTATTCTCTGGACAAGTAGTGATGCATGCTTGTTGATTTATTTTGGTTGAGTTATGTAGATGGCTGATTGTATTAGGAAAATTTTAATTATATTAGTCAATTATTGCTTCATTAGTAAACTATGTAGATGGCTGATACATGGTTGTTTCCTTTATTTATGTATATGCTGATGCATGGTTTTTTCCTTTTATTTATGTAGATGGCTGGTTCAGGTTCATCTCAAGTTGCAAGTTCATCACTTAAGAGGAAGTCGGATGACATGGCTTGGGATTTTGCCGAGTTGATTGATCCTAGTGATCCGCAAAGGCTCAAGTGCAAGCTTTGTGGAAAAGTTATGTAGGGAGGGGTCACTAGGATGAAGGAGCACATTGGGCTGATCAAAGGCGCTGTGACTAGCTGTATGCAAGCTACACAAGATCAGATTACTCGAGCTTTTGCATCACACGAGTCACCAAAGAGGAAGAAATTGGCAAAGCAAAAGCGTGAAGAAGAAGTTAAAGCTGCAGTCACCATAGAGGTCAACGAGGATGATCAAGAACAGCTGAATGAAGTTGGTGAAGGTACTCCAAAGAAGGGGGCAATGGATCAATATCTTGCACCAATTGATCCTTCGATCCCGTTGAAATCTAAAGAACAGCAGACTATAAATGATAGTGTTGATAAGGAAAGAAGCTACAAAGTTGGGCAATATTTGGCTAGATGGATGTACAAGAAAAATGTACCCTTCAATGCTATCAATGATGATGATTTCAAACAGTTTTGTGAGGCTCTTGGTCGCTATGGTCCTGATTGGAAGCAACCCTCCCAATATATGATCAGGGAGAAGATGTTGGTGTAGGAGGTGGAAAGGACTAGGGATTTGTTGAAGCCACATGAGGTCGAGAGGGCGGATACGGGGTGCTCTGTCATGACTGATGCTTGGACGGACAAGAAAAAGAGGAGCATCATGAACTTGTGCGTGCATTGCAAGTTGGGGACCGTCTATCTTGGATCAAAGGAGGCGTCGACCGATGCACATACAAGTCTATACATTTTCAATTATGTGGATGAATGCATTGAGAAAATAGGTATGAATCATCTTCAACTTGCTCTCATTCGTTTCTTTTCAAGTTTATTACTTGCTGAATTTTAGTACTTGCTGAAAATTACTTATTGTGTTTTGTAGGTGCTGAAAATGTTGTGCAAGTAGTCACGGATAATGCTTCAAACAACATGGGAGCAAAGGTGATGTTGAAAGATAAAAGGCCCAAGTTATTTTGGACCTCGTGTGCAACTCACACCATCAACTTGATGGTAGAAGCGGTTGAAAAGTTGAAGCATTTTGGTTCTACAATAACCAAAGCCAAAGAAATTACTACTTTCCTTTATGCACATCATACTACATTGGCCTTGATGAGGTCCTATACAAAAAAGAGAGACATTGTTAGACCGGGGGTGACTAGATTTGCTTTGGCATTTCTTACCTTGCAAAGTCTTGATGCTAAGAGGAAGCAACTAAAGGAAATGTGTTGTAGTGATACTTGGGAAGGATGCAAGCACACGAGAACAAAGAAAGGGAAGGTGGCTCATGCTGCAATAATGAGTAGGGCATTTTGGAAAAATGTGTCTCTTTGCATTAAGGTATTGTTTACTAAACTTCAAATTGTGCTTGTGTATGTTGGAATGCATGTGTATATGTTAAATACTAATGTTGTGCACTTGTGCTTGGGTATGTTGGAAACTTGGATTGGAAGGTTTTTGAGCCATTGGTGAAGATACTTCGGTTGGCTGATGGCGATGGATAGTCCATGGCCTCTATGTATGGAGAAATAATAGAGGCAAAGAAGGCAATATTGGTTGTGGTTGATAATTCGGACAAGGACTATAGGGCGATCACAACGGCCATGGAGAGCAAGATGAATGGGAGCCTAGATACCCATTGCACATGGCTGCATATGCCTTGAATCCATATTATAGTTATGCTACCACAAGCATCTTTACCGATGTGGAAGTCATGTCTGGCTTGATGGAAGTTATTGAGCAATTTTATCTCGATGATGATGAGAAGCAAAACAAAGTGCTTAACATTGACTTGCCCAAATTTAAAAAGAAGGAAGGCATGTTTGGGAAGGTGGCTGCCACCAAAGCAATTAGCAATGCAAATTTCAATGCCGGTAAGCTTGTTCCCAAGATAATATTGTCATATTGCAATTCTGAATTTTTTGGGCTGATGCATAATACTTTGTATTTTTCCTTTAAATGTAGGGGAGTGGTGGGCAACTTATGGATTACAAACTCCTACATTGATGCACATTGCTTTGAGGATACTCAACTTGACCACAAGTTCATCCGGATGTGAAAGAAATTGGAGTGTTTTTGAACAAGTAAGTCTCAACTTGCAAATACTCAAATTTGATCCGTATATTATTTTTGACAGAATGTAAATCACTAAGCTTCATTTCGCAATTTTTAGGTGGATGCAAAGAGGAGAAATAAACTAGACGTGCATCGTAGGGACGATCTAGTTTATATTCAATTCAATGGAAGAATGATAGACAAGAGGAAGAAGTACTCCTCATCTTGTGATGTTCTTCTTGGTGAAGATGCTTCCATGGCACAAGATTGGATATGTGAAGGTGCTTACGTTGATGCTGCGGAGGAGGTTGATGCAATGGGAGCTTCCGAGTTTGTTGAGCTACGTAGAAGTGCAAGAGTGAGAGAACTTCATGAAGTGGAAGAATTTGTTTCCGATGGGGAAGAATCTGATCATGGGCTTGTCAATGAGGATGACATAGACTTCGAGTCCGATGATGATGGGGTGATACAAGGTGCCAATAAAGATGAGTAGGGGGACCAGATGGAGCCTTAATGGGGCTTCAAGCCTTCAATGCTTTGCACTATGTGTGCTTTTTTATGTTTGCTAGCTATTTATTTCAGTTGTGACTTGTGAGAGAACTATGAACCACTATGCGTGCTATTTGCTAGTTTCCTATTTTGCTTTGTCATGCAATGATGCAGCTATGCAAAGCTATGGTTATTTATGACCTTACTATGTAATATGTATTGCTGGACTATGTTTATTTCTCATTGTTTGTCATGTGTGTGCACCTACATTTTGCAATTTATTTGATTTTTGAAGGCTTGGAGCACAACTGACGGTACATGGTCATGTACATCCTTGTGTGTGTGTGTGCGTGTGTACTGTTTAATATACTAATATATCATTTTTTAAGGCTTGGAGCACAACGTGATGGTAGATGGTCATGTATGTGCTTGTGTATGTGTGCACTGTGTAATATATTAATATAGCATATTTTTTAAGGCTTAGAAGACAATTTATTTGTCATGTGTGTGTAACAGTAATATTATGGCATATTTTACATTATTTTGGTTGGGAAAACCTGAGATTTAAAAAAAACTTGCCGATAAATGGTCGACAGATAAAAACGATAAATCAGCCGATAAGCCGATTTATCTCTTCTCTTGGGTCGACCGATAATAACGAGAAGCGATATCCCGAACATTGGTTGGAAGTGGTTCCAAGATTGATATGATCATCATCTCACTCTCCCTATACTTTCGGGATTAGTGTTGAAACTAAATAAGTGTTATTTGGTGTTTGCGTTGAGCATGAATATGATTTGATCATGTTTATTGCAATACGGTTGTTCATTTAAGTTAGAGAACAATTGTTATTCTGTTTACATGAATAAAACCTTCTATGGTCATACACACCAACGAAAATGGTTTGTTGGATCTCGATCGTAGTGATACACATATTCATAATATTGAAGCGAAAAGATGCAAAGTTAATAATGATAGTGCAACTTATTTGTGGCACTGCCGTTTAAGTCATATTGGTGTAAAGCGCATGAAGAAACTCCATGCTGATGGGATTTTGGAATCACTTGATTATGAATCACTTGATGCTTGCGAACCATGTCTCTTGGGCAAGATGACTAAAATGCCGTTCTCCGGAACAATGGAGCAAGCAACAGATTTGTTGGAAATCATACATACTGATGTATGTCGTCCGTTGAATATTAAGGCTTGCAGCGGGTATCATTATTTTCTGACCTTCACAGATGATTTGAGAAGATATGGGTATATCTACTTAATGAAATAGAAGTCTGAAACATTTGAAAAGTTCATATAATTTTAGAGTGAAGTGGAAAATCATCGTAACAAGAAAATAAAGTTTCTACAATCTGATCGTGGAGAAGAGTATTTGAGTTACGAGTTTGGTCTTCAGTTAAAACAATGTGAAATAGTTTCACTACTCACACCACCTGGAACACCACAGCATAATGGTGTGTCTGAACGTCATAACCGTACTTTATTGGATATAGTGCAATCTATGATGTTTCTTACCGATTTACCACTATCATTTTTGGGGTTATGCATTAAAGACAGCTGCATTCACGTTAAAAAGGGCACCATCTAAGTCCGTTGAGACGACACAATCTGAACTGTAGTTTGGCAAGAAACCAAAGTTGTCGTTTCTTAAAGTTTGGGGTTGTGATGCTTATATGAAAAAGTTTCATCCTGATAAGCTCAAACCCAAATCGGAGAAATATGTCTTCATAGGATACCCAAAGGAGACTGTTGGGTACACCTTCTATCACAGATCCAAAGGCAAGACATTCGTTGCTAAGAATGGATCCTTTCTAGAGAAGGAGTTTCTCTCGAAAGAAGTGAGTGGGAGGAAAGTAGAACTTGATAAGGTAATTGTACCTTCTCCCTTATTCGAAATTGTTCATCACAGAAATCTGTTCCTGTGACTACTACACCAATTAGTGAGGAAGCTAATGATGATGATCATGTAACTTCAGATCAAGTTACTACCAAATCTCGTAGGTAAACCAGAGTGAGATCCGCACCAGAGTGGTACGGTAATCCTGTTCTGGAGGTCATGCTACTTGACCATGATGAACCTACGAACTATGAGGAAGCGATGATGAGCCCAGATTCCGCAAAATGGCTTGAGGCCATGAAATCTGAGATGGGATCCATGTATGAGAACAAAGTGTAGACTTTGGTTGACTTGCCCGATGATCGGCAAGCCATAGAAAATAAATGGATCTTCAAGAGGAAGACGGACGCTGATAGTAGTGTTACTATCTACAAAGCTAGAATTGTCGCAAAAAGTTTTCAAAAAGTTCAAGGTGTTGACTACGATGAGAGTTTCTCACTCGTATCTATGCTTAAGTCTGTCCGAATCATGTTAGCAATTGCCGCATTTTATGAAATCTGGCAAATGGATAAACAAAACTGCATTCCTTAATGGATTTATTAAAGAAGAGTTGTATATGATGCCACCAGAAGGTTTTGTCAATCCTAAAGGTGCTAACAAAATATGCAAGCTCCAGCGATCCATCTATGGACTGGTGCAAGCATCTCGGAGTTGGAATAGACGCTTTGATAAGATGATCAAAGCATATAGTTTTATACAGACTTACGGTGAAGCCTGTATTTACAGGAAAGTGAGTAGGAGCACTACAACATTTCTGATAAGTATATGTGAATGGCATATTGTTGATCAGAAATAATGTAGAATTATTCTGCAAAGCATAAAGGAGAGTTTGAAAGATGTTTTTCAGAGAAAGACCTCACTGAAGGTGCTTACATATTGAGCATCAAGATCTATAGAGATAGATCAAGACGCTTGATAAGTTTTTCACTGAGTACATACCTTGACAAGATTTTGAAGTAGTTCAAAATGGAACAGTCAAAGAAAGAGATCTTGCCTGTGTTACAAGGTGTGAAATTGAGTAAGACTCAAAACCCGACCACAGCAGAAATTAGAAAGAGAATGAAAGTCATTCCCTATTCCTCAACCATAGTTTCTATAAAGTATGCCATGCTGTGTACCAGATCTATTGTATACCCTACCACTGAGTTTGGCAAGGGAGTACAATAGTGATCTAGGAGTAGATCATTGGACAGCGGTCAAAATTATCCTTAGTGGAATAAAGGATATGTTTCTCGATTATGGAGGTGACAAAAAGGTTCGTCATAAAGGGTTACGTCGATGCAAGTTTTTGACACTAATCCAGATGATTCTAAGTCTCAATCTGGATACATATTGAAAGTGGGAGCAATTAGCTAGAGTAGCTCCGTGCAGAGCATTGTAGACATAGAATTTTGCAAAACACATACAGATCTGAATTTGGCAGACCCGTTGACTAAATTTCTCTCACAAGCAAAACATGATCACTCTTTGGGTGTTAATCACATAGCGATGTGAACTAGATTATTGAATCTAGTAAACCCTTTGGGTGTTAGTCACATCGAGATGTGAACTATTGGTGTTAAATCACATGGTGATGTGAATTAGATTATTGACTCTAGTGCAAGTGGGAGACTGAAGGAAATATTCCCTAGAGGCAATAATAAAGTTATTATTTATTTCCTTATTTCATGATAAATGTTTATTATTCATGCTAGAATTGTATTAACCGGAAACATAATACATGTGTGAATACATAGACAAACAGAGTGTCACTAGTATGCCTCTACTTGACTAGCTCGTTAATCAAAGATGGTTATGTTTCCTAACCATGTACAAAGAGTTGTTATTTGATTAACGGGATCACATCATTAGGAGAATGCTGTGATTGACATGACCCATTCCGTTAGCTTAGCACTTGATTGTTTAGTATGTTGCTATTGCTTTCTTCATGACTTACACATGTTCCTATGACTATCAGATTATGCAACTCCCGTTTACTGGAGGAACACTTTGTGTGCTACCAAACGTCACAACGTAACTGGGTGATTATAAAGGTGCTCTACAGGTGTCTCCGAAGGTACTTGTTGGGTTGGCGTATTTCGAGATTAGGATTTTTCACTCCGATTTTCGGAGAGGTATCTCTGGGCCCTCTCGGTAATGCACATCACTTAAGCCTTGCAAGCAATGCAACTAATGAGTTAGTTGCGAGATGATGTATTACAGAACGAGTAAAGAGAATTACCGGTAACGAGATTGAACTAGTATTGAGATACCGACGATCGAATCTCGGGCAAGTAACATACCGATGACAAAGGGAACAACATATGTTGTTATGCGGTCTGACCGATAAAGATCTTCATAGAATATGTGGGAGCCAATATGAGCATCTAGGTTCCGCTATTGGTTATTGACCGGAGACGTGTCTCAGTCATGTCTACATAGTTCTCGAACCCGTAGGGTCCGTACGCTTAAGGTTTCGTTGACAGTTTTATTATGAGTTTATGAATTTTGATGTACCGAAGGTTGTTCGGAGTCCCGGATATGATCACGGACTTGACGAGGAGTCTTGAAATGGTCGAGACATAAAGATCAATATATTGGACGACTATATTTGGACACCGGAAAGGTTCCGGGTTAGATTGGGACAATACTGGATCACCGGGAGGTTATCGGAACCCCCTGGGAGGTATATGTGCCTTATTGGGCCTTAGTGGAAAGGAGGGGAAAGGAGTAAGGGAGGGGGCACCCCCCCCAAGCCCAATCCAAATTGGGAGGGGGGCCGGCCCCCCTTTCCTTCCTCCCTCCTTCCTCTTCCTTCCCTCTCCTACTCCTAATAGGAAAATGGGGAGTCCTACTCCCGGTGGGAGTTGGACTCCACCCCTTGGGCGCGCCACCCTCCTTGGCCGGCCCCCTCCTCCACTCCTTTATATACGGAGGAGGGGGCACCCCATAAACACACAAGTTGATCAAGTTGATCGTCTCTTAGCCATGTGCGGTGCCCCCCCTCCACCATAATCCTCGATAATATTGTAGCGGTGCTTAGGCGAAGCCCTATGACGGTAGAACATCAAGATCGTCACCACGCCGTCGTGCTGATGGAACTCTTCCCCGACACTTTGCTGGATCGGAGTCCAGGGATCGTCATCGAGGTGAACGTGTGCAAGAACTCGGAGGTGCCATAGTTTCGGTGCTTGATCGGTCGGGCCGTGAAGACGTACGACTACATCAACCGCATTGTTATAATGCTTCCACTTTTGGTCTACGAGGGTACGTGGACAACACTATTCCCTCTCGTTGCTATGCATCACCATGATCTTGCGTGTGCGTAGGATTTTTTTTTGAAATTACTACGTTCTCCAACACAACCATGACGCGAGAGGAGAAAGGACGGGGGGAGGCATGGGAGAGGATACCGCGGTAGAGGCCATGTGGGCAGTGGCGCCGGTGTCCATGTACCAATCGCTGCCTCCATTGTAGGTACTCGGCGAGGGTCTAGCATGGAGAGTGTAGAGGAGCACCGGGCCGTAGGCCGGAGGGGCGCCGCCATAGGCGCCGTAGCCCGGAGGGCCGCCGTACGCCACAGCGTTGCCGTATGCTGCGGGAACCGGCATGGTCAGCAGTGCCTGAGGAGGAGTCAGCCATGGCCCGAGAACACCCGAAGCCGGTGGGCGGGGAACAGGCATAGAGTAGGCACGCGCGACACCCGTCTAGGGATTGTATCCCGAGAGCCAAGGCGGAGGAGGAGCAGCCGCATCACGCGCAGGAGGGCGCTGCGCGGTGTTGGAGTTGCGGCCCCAGCCCCCGCGACCCTTCTGCTTGCGGCTACCCGAGGGCGCGGGCGCGGGTGGCGGGGCAGGAGCAGGCGCGCGCGGCCCTGTCGGGGTTGGAGGAGCATCGTGGCCAGTGGCGAGGCCGACATGGAAGGCGGCATGGGTCGCCTGCCGGGCAGAGTGGCGGAGGCGCTTCTCCTCCATGGGAAGGTACGTGACCACCTTTGCGTACGTTGGCATGATGATGGAGAGGTTGGCGGCGGACTGGCCAAGGTCGGGGTGGAGGCCCCGAAGGAGGTTGGTGAGGAGGATGGAGTCGTCGATCGTCATGCCGATGTCGCGCAGCTCGTCGGCGAGAACCTTCAGCCACGTGTAGTACTCATGGATCGAAAGATCGTTTTGCTGCATAGTGAAGAATACCCCTTGGAGGAAGAGACGGTGTTGGAGCTGATTGTCGAGGAAGAGATCGCACAGCCATGTCCACATGGCGTACGCCGAGGGGTCACAGGAGTTCACCATGTTGAAGAGACCTTGAGAGATGGTGAGGAAGAGCCACTTAACGATGCAGGCGTCCACGACAAGCCACTCATCGTCGCCCTTCATGCCGCGGAAGTCGACGCTCCCATCAACGTGCTCAATGAGACGGTAGGAGAGGAACAACAACACGAAGTAGGTGCGCCATGCAATGGAGGACGGCGAGTCGAGGTCGAGGTGTTGGGGAACACAGTAATTTCAAAAAAAAAATCCTACGCACACGCAAGATCCATCTAGGTGATGCATAGCAACAAGAGGGGAGAGTGTTGTCCACGTACCCTCATAGACCGTAAGCGAGAGCGTTATGACAACGCGGTTGATGTAGTCGTACGTCTTCACGATCCGATCGATCCTAGCACCAAAGATACGGCACCTCCGCGATCTGCACACGTTCAGCTCGGTGACGTCCCACGAACTCTAGATCCAGCTGAGGTCGAGGGAGAGTTGCGTCAGCATGACGGCGTGGTGACGGTGATGATGAAGCTACCGGCGCAGGGCTTCGCCTAAGCACTGCAATGATATGACCGAGGTGGAAACCTGTGGAGGGGGCACCGCACACGGCTAAATAATCAACTTGTGTGTCTATGGGGTGCCCCCTCCCCCGTATATAAAGGAGTGGAGGAGGGGAGGGCCGGCCCTCTGTATGGCGCGCCCTAAGGGGGATTCCTACTCCTAGTAGGAGTAGGTTTCCCCCCTTCCCTAGTTGGAGTAGGAGAAGAAGGAAGGGGAAGAGGGAGAGAAGGAAAGAGGGGGGCGCCGCCCCCTCCCTAGTCTAATTCAGACCAGCCCTGGGGGGGCGTGCACCCACCCCTTGAGGCCCTTTTCTCCTTTCCCGTATGGCCCATTAAGGCCCATCACTTCCCCGACGAATTCCCGTAACTCTCCGGTACTCCGAAAAATATCCGAATCACTCGGAACCTTTCTGATGTCTGAGATTTTTGAAAAAAATTGTGCAGTTACTAAGATTTTACAAAAGTCTCTTGAACCACTTAAGAACGTTAGTGGAAATATCCACCGCATGAATATGTTGATTACTCTTTGCAATAAGCGGTTGGATTCTTTAGATCTAAAAATTTCGTAATATGAAGGGAAACGTAAAGAACCTCCCGGATTCGAGCTTGATCCCGCTAAAAAGTTGAAAACCAAAGATGGCAATACCTAGATCTATCCTCGCTTTTATGCCTAGCTAGGGGCGTTAAACGATAGCGCTTGATGGGAGGGGCAACCCAATTTTATTTTTACTTTTTAGTTTTTGCTTATGTTTAGGAATAAATAATCCATCTACCTTCTGTTTAGACGTGGTTTTATGTTTTAATTAGTGTTTGTGCCAAGTTGAACCTATAGGATCTTCTTGGATGATAGTTATTTGATCTTGCTGTAATTTCCAGAAACTTTCTGTTCACAAAAACAATTATTAAAAATCACCAGAACGTGATAAAATAGTGATTCCAATTGATGCTGATCAATAAACAAATTGCCTAGGTCGTCCTATTTTTTCTTATTGTTTGGAGTTCCAGAAGTTTGCGTTAGTTACAGATTACTACAGACTGTTCTGTTTTTGACAGATTCTATTTTTCGTGTGTTGTTCGCTTATTTTGATGAGTCTATGGCTAGTAAAATAGTTTATAAACCGTAGATAAGTTGGAATACAGTAGGTTTAACACCAATATAAATAAAGAATGAGTTCATTACAGTACCTTGAAGTGGTCTTTTGTTTTCTTTCGCTAACGGAGCTCACGAGATTTTCGTTGAGTTTTGTGTTGTGAAGTTTTCAAGTTTTGGGTGAAATCTTTTGATGGATTATGGAACAAGGAGTGGCAAGAGCCTAAGCTTGGGGATGCCCATGGAACCCCCAAGATAATCTAAGGACACCAAAAAGTCAAAGCTTGGGGATGCCCCCGGAAGGCATCCCCTCTTTTGTCTACTTCTATCGGTAATTTTACTTGGAGCTATATTTCTATTCACCATATGATATGTGTTTTGCTTGGAGCGTCTTGTATGATTTGAGTCTTTGCTTTCAGTTTACCACAATCATCCTTGCTGTACACACCTTTTTAGAGAGCCATACATGATTTGGAATTTGATAGAATACTCTATGTGCTTCACTTATATCTTTTGAGCTTTATAGTTTTGCTCTATGTGCTTCACTTATATCTTTTGAGCTTTATAGTTTAGCTCTAGTGCCTCACTTATATATGTTAGAGCACGGTGGTGGATTTGTTTTATAGAAACTATTGATCTCTCATGCTTCACTTAGATTATTTTGAGAGTCTTAAATAGCATGGTAATTTGCTTAATAATAATAATATGCTTGGTATTCAAGATTTGTAAAACTTTCTTTTGAGTGCCTTGAATACTAAGAAAAGTTTGATGCTTGATGATTGTTTTGAGATATGCAGGTGATAATATCAAAGTCGTGCTAGTTGAGTAGTTGTGAATTTGAGAAATGCTTGTGTTGAAGTTTGCAAGTCCCGTAGCATGCACGTATGGTAAACGTTATGTAACAAATTTGAAACATGAGGCGTTATTTGATTGTCCTCCTTATGAGTGGCGGTCGGGGATGAGCGATGGTCTTCTCCTACCAATCTATCCCCCTAGGAGCATGCGCGTAGTGATTTGGTTTTTTGATGGCTTGTAGATTTTTGCAATAAGTATGTGAGTTCTTTATGACTAATGTTGAGTCCATGGATTCTACGCACTCTCACCCTTCCATCATTGCTAGCCTCTTCGGTACCATGCATTGCCCTTTCTCACATCGAGAGTTGGCGCAAACTTCGCCGGTGCATCCAAACCCCGTGATATGATACGCTCTTTCAGACATAAACCTCCTTATATCTTCCTCAAAACAGCCACCATACGTACCTATTATGGCATTTCCATAGCCATTCCGAGATATATTGCCATGCAACTTTCCACCATACCGTTCATCATGACACATTCATCATTGTCATATTGCTTAGCATGATCATGTAGTTGACATGGTATTTGTGGCAAAGCCACCGTTCATAATTCTTTCATACATGTCACTCTTGATTCATTGCATATCCCGGTACACCGCCGGAGGCATTCATATAGAGTCATACCTTGTTCTTGTGTCGAGTTGTAATCATTGAGTTGTAAATAAATAGAAGTGTGATGATCATTATTTTCTAGAGCATTGTCCCAAGTGAGGAATAAAAAAAAGAGAAAGGCCATAAAAAAAGAGAAGGCCCCAAAAAGAGAGAAGGGACAATGCACCATAATCTTCATGATAGAGAGTCTCTTGTGTTGTCATTTTCATATACTAGTGGGAATTTTTCATTATAGAACTTGGCTTGTATATTCCAACGATGGGCTTCCTCAAATGCCCTAGGTCTTCGTGAGCAAGCAAGTTGGATGCACACCCACTTAGTTTCTTTTGTTGAGCTTTCATACATTTATAGCTCTAGTGCATCCGTTGCATGGCAATCCCTACTCCTCGCATTAACATCAATTGATGGGCATCTCCATAGCCCATTGATTAGCCTCGTTGATGTGAGACTTTCTGCTTTTTGTCTTCTCCACATAACCCCCATCATCATATTCTATTCCACCCATAGTGCTATGTCCATGGCTCACGCTCATGTATTGCATGAAGGTTTATAAGTTTGAGATTATTAAAGTATGAAACAATTGCTTGGCTTGTCATCGGGGTTGTGCATGATGAGAGCATTCTTGTGTGACGAAAACGGAGCATGACTAAACTATATGATTTTGTAGGGATGAACTTTCTTTGGCCATGTTATTTTGAGAAGACATAATTGCTTAGTTAGTATGCTTGAAGTATTATTATTTTTATGTCAATATGAACTTTTGTCTTGAATTTTTCGGATCTGAATATTCATACCACAATTAAGAAGAGTTACATTGAAATTATGCCAAGTAGCACTCCGCATCAAAAATTCTTTTCTTTTATCATTTACCTACTCGAGGACGAGCAGGAATTAAGTTTGGGGATGCCTGATACGTCTCCAACGTATCTATAATTTTTGAATCCTCCATGCAATATTATATATTGTTTTGGACCATAATGGGCTTTATTTTCCACTTTTATATTACTTTTGGGACTAACCTATTAACCGGAGGCCCATCCCAGAATTGTTGTTTTTTTGCCTATTTCAGTGTTTCGAAGAAACGGAATATCAAACCGAGTCCAGACGGAATGAAACCTTCGGGAACGTGATTTTCTCACCGAATATGAACCAGGAGACTTGGACCCTCTGTCAAGAAAGAAGAGAGGCGGTCACGAGGGTGGAGGACGCCCCCTAGGGCGTGTCCCCTGCCTCGTGGGCCCCCCTTTGCTCCACCGACGTACTCCTTCCTCCTATATATACCTACGTACCCCCAAACGATTAGAGATGGAGCCAAAAACCTAATTCCACCGCCGCAACCTTCTGTACCCACAAGATCCCATATTGGGGCCTGTTCCGGAGCTGCGCCGGAAGGGGAATCCACCATGGAGGGCTTCTACATCATCACCGTAGCCTCTCCAATGAAGTGTGAGTAGTTTACCTCAGACCTTCGGGTCCATAGTTAGTAGCTAGATGGCTTCTTCTCTCTTATTGGATCTCAATACAATGTTCTCCCCCTCTCTCGTGGAGATATATTTGATGTAATCTTCTTTTTGCGGTGTGTTTGTTGAGACCGATGAATTGTGGGTTTATGATCAAGATTATCTATGAACAATATTTGAATCTTCTCTGAATTATTTTATGTATGATTTGTTATCTTTCCAAGTCTCTTTGAATTATCAGTTTGGTTTAGCCTACTAGATTGGTTTTTCTTGCAATGGGAGAGGTGCTTAGCTTTGGGTTCAATCTTGCGGTGTCCTTTCCCAGTGACAGTAGGGGCAGCAAGGCACGTATTGTATTGTTGCCATCGAGGAAAACAAGATGGGTTTTTATCATATTGCATGAATTTATCCCTCTACATCATGTCATCTTGCTTAAGGCATTACTCTGTTTTCTTGAACTTAATACTCTAGATGCATGCTGGATAGTGGTCAATGAGTGGAGTAATAGTAGTAGATGCAGGCAGGAGTCGGTCTACTTGTCTCGGACGTGATGCCTATATACATGATCATACCTAGATACTCTCATAAGTATGCTCAATTATGTCAATTGCTCAACAGTAATTTGTTCACCCACCGTAGAATACTTATGCTCTTGAGAGAAGCCACTAGTGAAATCTATGGCCCCCGGGTCTATTCTCATCATATCAATCTTTCATCACTTTATTATTGCTTTTCCTTTTTACTTTACCCTTTTATTTTACTTTGCATATTTATACCAAAAATACCAAAAAATATTATCTATCATCTCTATCAGATCTCACTCTCGTAAGTGACCGTGAAGGGATTGACAACCCCTAATCGCGTTGGTTGCATTGAGCTATTTGATATGTGTAGGTATGAAGGACCCACGCGTAGCCTCCTACTGGATTGATACCTTGGTTCTCAAAAACTGAGGGAAATATTTACTCTACTTTGCTGGATCACCCTTTCCTCTTCAAGGAAATCTAGTGCAGTGCTCAAGAGGTAGAAATAAGTCATGAAAAAAGCAGTAGCAATAAAACTGAACGATCGTTATGCTAAGCTAAAGGATGGATATTGTCCATCACATCATTCTCTAATGATGTGAACCCGTTCATCTAATGACAACACATGTCCATGGCTAGGAAACTTAACCATCTTTGATTAATGAGCTAGTCAAGTGGAGGCACACTAGGGACACTCTGTTTGTCTATGTATTCACACATGTACTAAGTTTCCGGTTAATATAATTCTAGCATGAATAATAAACAATTATCATGATATAGGGAAATATAAATAACAACTTTATTATTGCCTCTAGGGCATATTTCCTTCAGTCTTCCACTTGCACTAGAGTCAATAATCTAGTTCACATCGTCATGTGATTTAACACCAATAGTCCACATCTTTATGTGATTAGTTCACATCTCCATGTGACTAACACCCAAAGGGTTTACTAGAGTCAATAATCTAGTTCACATCGCTATGTGACTAACACCCAAAGAGTGATCATGTTTTGCTTGTGAGAGAAATTTAGTCAACGGGCCTGCCACATTCAGAGCCGTATGTATTTTGCAAATTTTCTATGTCTACAATGCTTTGCACGGAGCTACTCTAGCTAATTGCTCCCACTTTCAATATGTATGTAGATAGAGACTTAGAGTCATCCAGATTGGTGTCAAAGCTTGCATCGATGTAACTCTTTACGACGAACTCTTTGTCACCTCCATAACCGAGAAACATTTCCTTATTCCACTAAGGATATTTTTGACCGTTGTCCAGTGATCCATTCCTGGATCACTATTGTACCCTCTTGCCCAACTTATGGTGAGGTACACAATAGGTCTGGTACACAACATCACATACTTTATAGAACCTATGACTGAGGCATAGGGAATGCCTTTTCATTCTCTTTCTATTTTCTGCCGTGGTCGGGTTTTGAGTCTTTACTCAATTTCACACCTTGCAACATAGGCAAGAACTCCTTCTTTGACCGTTCCATTTTGAACTACTTCAAAATCTTGTCAAGGTATGTACTCATTGAAAATATATTAAGCATCTTGATCTATCTCTATAGATCTTGATGCTCAATATGTAAGTACCTTCACCGAGGTCTTTCTTTGAAAAACTCCTTTCAAACACTCCTTTATGCTTTCTAGAAAATTCTACATTATTTCCGATCAACAATATGTCATTCACATATACTTACCAGAAATGCTATAGTGCTCCCACTCACTTTCTTGTAAATACAGGCTTCACCGCAAGTCTGTATAAAACCATATGCTTTGATCACTTTATCAAAGCATATATTCCTACTCCGAGACGCTTGCACTAGTCCATAGATAGATCGCTGGAGCTTGCTCACTTTGTTAGCACCTTTAGGATCGATAAAACCTTCTGGTTGCATCATATACAACTCTTCTTTAAGAAATCCATTAAGGAATTCAGTTTTGACATCCATTTGCCAGATTTCATAAAATGTGGCAACTGCTAACATGATTTGGACAGACTTCTAAGCATTGATACAAGTGAGAAAATCTCATCATAGTCAACCCCTTGAACTTGTCGAAAACATTTTGCGACAATTCGAGCTTTGTAGATAGTAACACTACTATCAGCGTCCGTCTTCCTCTTGAAGATCCATTTATTCTCAATGACTCACTGATCATCGGGTAAGTCAATCAAAGTCCATACTTTGTTCTCATATATGGATCCCATCTCAGATTTCATGGCCTCAAGCCATTTTGGGGAATCTGGGCTCATCATCGCTTCCTCATAGTTCGTAGGTTCGTCATGGTCTAGTAACATGACTTCCAGAACAGGATTACCGTGCCACTCTGGTGCGGACCGTGCTCTGGTTGACCTACGAGGTTTGGTAGTAACTTGATATGAAGTTCCATGATCATCATCATTAGCTTCCTCACTAATTGGTGTAGGAATCACTAGAACTAATTTCGGTGATGAACTACTTTCCAATTCGGGAGAAGGTACAATTACCTCATCAAGTTCTACTTTCCTCCCACTCACTTCTTTTGAGAGAAGCTCCTTCTTTAGAAAGGATCTATTCTTAGCAACAAAATATCTTGCCTCCGGATCTGTGATAGAAGGTGTACCCAACAGTTTCTTTTGGGTATCCTATGAAGACACACTACTCCGATTTGGGTTCGAGCTTATCAGTTTGAAACTTTTTCACATAAGCATCGCAACCCCAAACTTTAAGAAACGACAGCTTTGGTTTCTTGCCAAACCATAGTTCACACGGTGTCATCTCAACGGATTTAAATGGTGCCCTATTTAACATGAAAGCAGCTATCTCTAACGCATAACCCCAAAACGATAGTGCTAAATCCGTAAGAGACATCATAGGTCGCACCATATCCAATAAAGTATGACTACAACATTCGGACACACCATTATGCTGTGGTGTTCCAGGTGGCGTGAGTTGCGAAAATATTCCACATTGTTTCAAATGAAGACCAAACTCGTAACTCAAATATTCGCCTCTGCGATCATTTTGTAGAAACTTTATTTTCTTGTTACGATGATTTTCCACTTCACTCTGAAATTATTTGAACTTTTCAAATGTTTCAGACTTATGTTTCATTAAGTAGATATACCCATATCTGCTCAAATCATTTGTGAAGGTCAGAAAATAATGATACCCACCGCGAGCCTCAACACTTATCGGATCGCATACATCAGTATGTATTATTTCCAATAAGTCAGTTGCTCGCTCCATTGTTCCGGAGAACGGAGTCTTAGTCATCTTTCCCATGAGGCATGGTTTGCAAGCATCAAGTGATTCATAAACAAGTGATTCCAAAAGTCCATCAGCATAGAGTTTCTTCATGCGCTTTACACCAATATGACCTAAATGGCAGTGCCACATATAAGTTGCACTATCATTGTTAACTTTGCATCTTTTGGCTTCAATATTATGAATATGTGTATCACTACGATTGGGATTCAATACACAATTTATATCGAGTGTATGACCATAGAAGGTTTTATTCATGTAAATAGAACAACAATTATTCTTTGACTTAAATGAATAACCGTATTGCAATAAACATGATCTAATCATATTTATGCTCAACGCAAACACAAAATAACATTTATTTTAGGTTCAACACTAATCCCGAAGGAAAAGGGAGTGTGCGATGGTGATCTTATCAACCTTGTAATCACTTCCAACTCTCATCATCACCTCACCCTTAACTAGTCTCTGTTTATTTTGCAACTCCCATTCCGAGTTACTACTCTTAGCACCTGAACCAGTATTAAACACTGATGGGTTGCTATAAACACTAGTAAAGTACACATCAATAACATGTATATCAAATATACCTTTGTTCAATTTGCCATCCTTCTTATCTGCCAAGTATCTAAGGCAGTTCCATTTCCAGTGACCATTTCCTTTGCAGTAGAATCACTCAGTTTCAGGCTTGGGTCTATCTTTGGGCTGTTCATGGGAGTGGCAACTTGCTTTCCATTCTTCTTGAAGTTCCCTTTCTTCCCCTTGCCCTTTTCCTTGAAACTAGCGGTTTTGTCAACAATCAACATTTCATGCTTTTCTTGATTTCCACCTTCGTCGATTTCAGCATCACGAAGAGCTCGAGAATCGTTTTCGTCATCCCTTGCATATTATAGTTCATCACGAAGTTCCAGTAACTTGGTGATAGTGACTAGAGAACTCTGTCAATCACCTTTTTATCTGGAATATTAACTCCCACTTGATTCAAGCGATTGTAGTACTTAGACAATCTGAGCACATGCTCACTGGTTGAGCTATTCTCCTCCATCTTGTAGGCAAAGTACTTGTCAGAGGTCTCATACCTCTCGACTCGGGCATGAGTCTGAAATACCAATTTCAGCTCTTGGAACATTTTATATGCATCTGCTCCTGCAATAGGTCCCGGTTCTAAGCCGTAAAGCATGGTGCACTAAACTATTAAGTAGTTATCATACCAAGCTTGCCAAACGTTCATAACGTCTGCATCGCTCCTGCAATAGGTCCGTCACCTAGCGGTGCATCAAGGATATAATTCTTCTGTGCAGCAATGAGGACAATCCTCATATAACAGACCTAGTCCGCATCATTGCTACTATCATTTTCAACCTATTTTTTTCTAGGAACATATCAAAAAATAAACGGGGAGCTACATCGCGAGCTATTGATCTACAACATAATTTGCAAATACTAACAACACTAAGTTCATGATAAATTAAAGTTCAATTAATCATATTACTTAAGAACTTCCACTTAGATAGACATCCCTCTAGTCATCTAAATGATCACGTGATCCATATCAACTAAACCATGTCCGATCATCACGTGAGATGGAGTAATTTTCAATGGTGAACATCACTATGTTGATCATATCTACTATATGATTCACGCTCGACCTTTCGATCTCAGTGTTCCGAGGCCATATCTGCATATGCTAGGCTCGTCAAGTTTAACCCGAGTGTTCTGCGTGTGCAAAAATGGCTTGCACCCGTTGTATGTGAACGTAGAGCTTATCACACTCGATCATCACGTGGTGTCTCAGCACGAAGAACTGTCGCAATGGTGCATACTCAGGGAGAACACTTATACCTTGAAATTAAGTGAGGGGTCATCTTATAATGCTACCGACATACTAAGCAAAATAAGATGCATAAAAGATAAACATCACATGCAATCAAAATATGTGACATGATATGGCCATCATCATCTTGTGCCTTTGATCTCCATCTCCAAAGTACCATCATAATCCCCATCTTCACCGGCATGACACCATTATCTCCATCATATTGATCTCTATCAATGTGTCGTCACATGGTCGTCTCGCCAACTATTGCTTTTGCAACTATTGCTATCTTATAGCGATAAAGTAAAGCTATTATATGGCTCTTGCATCTTATGCAATAAAGAGACAACCATAAGGCTCCTGCTAGTTGCCGATAACTTCAACAAAACATGATCATCTCATACAACAAATTATATCTCATCATGTCTTGACCATATCACATCACAACATGCCCCGCAAAAACAAGTTAGACGTCCTCTACTTTGTTATTGCAAGTTTTATGTGGCTGCTTCGGGCTTAGCAAGAACCGTTCTTACCTACACATCAAAACCACAACGATTTTTCATCAAGTTTGCTGTTTTAACCTTCAACAAGAACCGGGAATATGTTGGGGATCGTAGCTGAAATTCAAAAATTTCTACGCATCACCAAGATCAATCTATGGAGTAATCTAGCAATGAAGGGAAGGAGAGTGCATCTACATACCCTTGTAGATCGCTAAGCGGAAGCGTTCAAGTGAACGGGGTTGATGGAGTCGTACTCGTCGTGATCCAAATCACCCATGATCCTAGTGCCGAACGGACGGCACCTCCGCGTTCAACACACATGCAGCCCGGTGACGTCTCCCACGCCTTGATCCAGCAAGGGAAGAAGGAGAGGTTGGGGAAGACTCCGTCCAGCAGCAGCACGACGGCGTGGTGGTGAAGGAGGAGCGTGGCAATCCTGCAGGGCTTCGCCAAGCACCACGAGAGAGGAGCAGGACTTGGGAGAGGGGGAGGGCTGCGCCAGAACTTAGGTGCGGCCACTACAAGAAATATGTTAACTTATGACCTTCTGTCAGTGACCCTCGAAGAATTGGTCATAAATTTATGACCATTTTAGACCAATTGGTCAAAAGCTGTTCAGGGGGCTCCAAACCCTAAAGCATTGCGACCATTTTGGTCAGAAAGGTCGTAATTTCCTTACACGAAATGGTCACAAAGCAAACAGTGCTAGTCCGCTGCCTTATTTCTAGTTGTTAATGACCAATATAGATGGTCATAGCCTTGTAGATTGTGGTGGGTTGTGATGACTAGGCGCCATCTCATCAGTTTTGCCTATGTGACATGTCCATGTGGCAGTTTTTGCCCTAGGTTGTGAGGCAACCTATATTTCTATCATTCCCAAAATTCGCAAAAAAATCTCATAAATTCTTTGGGGCATATCTTCATCAAATATGTAAAAATCCTTCCTTGCCTAGTTCAAAACTAATTCAACAATATTCATTTTCCTATTCTGTTCACAACAACACTTTATGAAGGAAGTGCTATTTTTATATTCTTGATTGCCCTTGGAATTTTTGGGCACTCTTTACTATCCAAATCATTACTGCATGACAAAATTCAGCTCCATTTGCCTAGAAAATCTTCCTCGGCAAATTTCCAAAGTTTTTGTCCACCTAGAAGCATTGTGAAGGAAGTACCTTTTTTATATCTCTAAATGACATGAAATTTATATAGTTCCTTCATATGCCCAAATTATCACCCTCCTCCAAATTGTAGCTCAGTCAAATCATCTATGTGAGCCCAGGTTCAATTTATATTTTATGGCCAAATTGGCACATTGCAAACCAAGTGTTATATAGACCCCTCCTATTACCCTCAAACTTTTTGGACACTCTTCCATACCCAAATCATTGCCACATGATAATATTGAGCTCAATTTTCCTAGTAAATCTTTCTTAGGAAATTTCCAAAGTTTCTACCTCGAGAGAAGCTTTGTGAAGTAAGTACTAGCTAGGCTTACCCAAATGATCTGAAAATTTACCAGCGCATGACCATACCTATGTAACTTACCTACACCAATTTTTAGCTTATTTCATTCATCCAATCTCTCTCACTAGTTTTCCCAAGTTTTTGTCCATAGAAGAGCATTGTGAAGGAAGTACTACTTTGGCATGTCAAAATGATATCAATTTTCTACAATGCTTTCCTATGCCCAAATAACCATCCTCCACCAAATTTCAGCTCAATCCATTCATTATTTTGAGCCTAGCTTCAACATTCATATTTTTGTCCAGTGTGGTACTTTGCAAATCAAGTACCACCTAGGCTCCTCCTTTTGAGGTGAAAATTTGTGAATACATTCTCCTTAATAGATGATCATCCTCGGCCAAAACTCACGCCCATTGGCCATGTGCATTTCCCGTACCGCAAATCAAACACTTGGCTGCTTATTCATGTTTGAGCATCGGTCGGTCTCCTCGTGAGAATCTTATGTTGTGATTTTCTTCCTAGCACCTACCTGGGGAGTGCCCAACCCACTAGACATGCCTAGGCCGCACATAACACATGGCAACGCCACGGTCACGTGGTGACCACGCGGCGGGCATGCGAGCTTACGCGCTCTAGAGTTGGGGCCCTCGGCCACCGTCCAAACCTCGATGTCTCGCCATCAAACCATGTATTTCTGATTAAATAGATACTTATTTACCTAGAAATGATTTTTGGAAAAAATAAAGAGCAAACTAGGAGGCAGCTGCAGTTCAAATTTGACCCACTTCCAACTGAATCAATGGGAATTTGTCTTTTTCACCAGAGGTGGATCAAAATTTTTGACACCCAACCATTTTGTCAATTGTGCATTAAATATGGCCTAGTATTTTATAAAATTGATAAGGTCCAATTTTGCAACAAATATATGGTAGGTCCTTCACAAAAAAAACTCATTTCAGGCACTCAGAAAATGGAAAATGGTTTTTTCGTCCAAAGAAAATGAAAACTTCCTTAGGCAACATTTTTTGCCATTCGAATATGCACCCTTGTGCACAATATGAGATCATTTGAACAAACTATGCCATGAATGTGGCCATAAGATTGATCATTTGGCTTGAAAACCATGAATCTTCACACTTGATAGCTCATTTCTGAGAACACTTTTTTAAAATAATTACCGTATTACAAGTTTATTATTTTTCCTGGAAACTTGGTCACATATAATGACACAATGCGAAGGTTTTCCAATTTTTTGATTTTTTCTGAATTTTTTATGCCCATTTCAAAATGCGGTCAAAACGGCGGGCTTGACCGTTCCTAGCTAGTGGTTGAATCTTGGAAAACTTTTGATGTTTCTCTGATTAAATAGATACTTATGTACCTAGAAATGATTTTTGGAAAAAATAAATAGCAAACTATGAGACAGCTGCAGTTCAAATTTGACCCGCTTCCAGCTGAATCGGCGGGAATTTGTCTTTTTCACCAGAGGTGGATCAAAACTTTTGGCACCCAACCATTTTGTCAATTGTGCATTAACTATTGTCTAGTATTTTATAAAAATGATTTGGTACAATTTTGCAACACATATATGGTGGGTCCTCCACAAAAAAACCTCATTTCGGGCACTCGAAAAATGGAAAATGAATTTTCCGTGCAAAGAAAATGAAAACTCCTTTTGGCAACATTGTTTGGAATTCCAAGATGCACCCTTGTGCACAATATGAGATCATTTGAACAAAATATTCCATGAATGTGACCATAAGATTGATCATTTGGCTTGGAAGCCATTGATCTCCACACGTGATAGCTCGTTTCTGAGAACACTTTTTAAAATAATCGCCGTATTACAAGTTTGTTATTTTTTCTGGGAACTTGGCCACATATAATGACACAATGCGAAGGTTTCCCAATTTTTTTGATTTTTTTTGAATTTTTTATGCCCGTTTCCAAATGTGGTCAAAACAGCGGGAATGACCGTTCCTTGCTAGTGGTTGAGTCTTGTCATTTTTTTGGTGTTTCTCTTATTAAATAGATACTTATGTACCTATAAATGATTTCTGGAAAAAATAAATAATAAACTATGAGGCACCTGCAGTTCAAATTTGACCCGCTTCCAACTGAATCGGCGGAAATTTGTCTTTTTCACGAGAGGTGGATCAAAACTTTTTACACCCAACCATTTTGTCAATTGTGCATTAAATATGTCCTAGTATTTTATAAAAATGATTTGGTCCAATTTTGCAACAATTATTTTGGAGGTCCTTCACAAAAAAACCTCCTTTTGGGCACTCGAAAAATGGAAAATGGTTTTTTCGTCCAAAGAAAATGAAAACTTCCTTAGGCAACATTGTTTGCCATTCCAATATGCACCCTTGTGCACAATATGAGATGATTTGAACAGTCTATGCCATGAATGTGGCCATAAGATTGATCATTTGGCTTGGAAGCCATTGATCTCCACACGTGATAGCTCGTTTCTGAGAACACTTTTTAAAAATAATTGCCGTATTACAAGTTTGTTATTTTTCCTGGGAACTTGGCCACATATAATGACACAATGTGAAGGTATCCCAATTTTTTGATTTTTTTTGAATTTTTTATGCCCGTTTCAAAATGCGGTCAAAACGGTGGGAATGACCGTTCCTAGCTAGTGGTTGAATCTTGGAATTTTTTGGTGTTTCTATGATTAAATAGATACTTCTGTACCTAGAAATGATTATTGGAAAAAATAAATAGCAAACTACAAGGCAGCTACAGTTCAAATTTGACCCGCTTCCAGCTGAATTGGCGGAAATTTGTCTTTTTTACGAGAGGTGGATCAAAACTTTTTACACCCAGCCATTTGGTCAATTGTGCATTAAATATGGCCTAGTATTTTATAAAAATGATTTGTTCCAATTTTGCAACAATTATTTGGTAGGTTCTTCACAAAAAAAAACCATTTTTGCCACAAGAAAAATGATTAAAAATATATAGAAAGATAAAATTGCATGGAAATCGGTGATCATCCATAAAATGGGGTCTAACTTGAGTGAAAATTTTGGTTGTGGCATTTTGCAAATATTTTGATAGTTGCTTCACATAATTCACCTAGTTTTAGTACTAACAAACTATTTTAAATCACAAAATTTCTGAACCAATCAGGGCTCTTCTCACGGATCACCCCACTATAGTAGATCTGAACCGTCCGCATCCGAAGGATCCAACGTCTATCATTCACCTCTCAGGTCATAGCGACCCAACCCAAACCCTAGCAGCAACCCAATTCCCCTCTCCCCCTCTCCCGCCGCCGCCTGTCTCTCCCCCTCTCCCCGATCCAGATCTCTCCGTCGCCGCCCAAACCCAATCCCCAACCCAATCTCCTGAGTGCGGTGCCGCGCCCCTACTTTGTCCCTCTGCATCGCCCGCATCACCTGCCACCATGGCCTCCTGCGTCGCCGGATCAGGGTGCCACCACCGTGCGGGCCCCGACCCCGCACCCCACGGCGGCCGGAGACGATGGCGGGGAAGGGCTCGGTCCCCTGACGAATCCTCCTCCCTCCATGCCCGCACGTCTCGACCCCATCGACCCAACGCCCAGGCCCAGCACGCACTGCCGCCATGGACTCCACCACGGGGACGGATCTGGTGAAGATCGTGAGCGTGTTCTACCAGGCCGAGGACGGGGAGCACAACCGCCGCCTCCTCGCGCTGCTCGCCACCTCCCTCATCGTGCTCGACTCCATGCAAGGTCCGCCTATCTCTCCTCCTCCTAGCCTCTCTCTGTTGCTTGGTTTGATTTTGCTGATGCGGTTTCCTTCCTCCCCTCCCTAATGCATGCGCGCAGGTGCACAGCCAAGTAGGAGACCACGACGACGATGACGAGGACGACGCGGCCGTGCGGTCGGTGCCCTCTGAAGCCGCTCGCCCAGGCCGTGCCGTGCCGAAGGAGGGGTCCAGATCCTGGCCTCACCAAGATCAATCATCGCTAGAACTCGGGGGGACAAGATGGACGTGCCTCTGTTGGTCCCCGAGCTCCCTCCTCTCGATTCTTCCTTGTGCTACTCAGGGCCGCTCAGTCCGACTCTGCGGACATAGGTGAGCCACTACCTTCCCCTCCTTTGTTTTCTCCAGTGCTCTTTCTGTCCATGTCCAGCCATCGAGCCCTATTCTTTGTGTTATGTCAAGCTTCTGTTTGACAGAATGCCTGCAAGCTGCTGCTAATCACTTGCACTTGCTAGCTGCTGCTAGTGGTCTCATTGTGACGCCCCCGATTTAATCGTACACTAATCATACACGCAAATGTGTACGATCAAGATCAGGGACTCACGGGAAGATATCACAACACAACTCTAAAACATAAATAAGTCATACAAGCATCATAATACAAGCCAGGGGCCTCGAGGGCTCAAATACAAGTGCTCGATCATAGACGAGTCAGCGGAAGCAACAATATCTGAGTACAGACATAAGTTAAACAAGTTGCCATAAGATGGCTAGCACAAACTGGGATACAGATCGAAAGAGGCGCAAGCCTCCTGCCTGGGATCCTCCTAAACTACTCCAGGTCGTCATCAGCGGGCAGGACGTAGTAGTAGGCACCTCCAGTGTAGTAGGGGTCGTCGTCGACGGTGGCGTCTGGCTCCTGGACTCCAGCATCTGGTTGCGACAACCAGAAAGAAAGGAAAGGGGAAAAAGGGGGGAGAAAGCAACCGTGAGTACTCATCCAAAGTACTCGCAAGCAAGGAACTACACTACATATGCATGGGTATATGTGTAGGGAGGCCATATCAGTGGACTGAACTGCAGAATGCCAGAATAAGAGGGGGATAACTAATCCTGTCGAAGACTACGCTTCTCGCAGCCACCGTCTTGCATCAAGTAGAAGAGAGTAGATTGAAGTCCTCCAAGTAGCATCTCCAAGTAGCATCTCATAGCATAATCCTACCCGGCGATCCCCTCCTCATATCCCTGAGGTAGAGCGACCACCGGTTGTATCTGGCACTTGGAAGGGTGTGTTTTATTAAGTATCTGGTTCTAGTTGTCATAAGGTCAAGGTACAACTCCAAGTCGTCCTGTTACTGAAGATCACGGCTATTCGAATAGATTAACTTCCCTGCAGGGGTGCACCACATAACCCAACACGCTTGATCCCATTTGGCCGGACACACTTTCCTGGGTCATGCCCGGCCGCGGAAGATCAACACGTCGCAGCCCCACCTAGGCAAAACAGAGAGGCCAGCACGCCGGTCTAAACCTAAGCGCACAGGGGTCTGGGCCCATCGCCCATAGCACACCTGCACGTTGCGTGGGCGGCCGGAAGCAGAACTAGCCCCCTTAATACAAGAGCAGGCTTACGTTCCAATCCGGCGCGCGCCGCTCCGTCGCTGACGTCTGAAGTGCTTCGGCTGATACCACGACATCGGGATACCCATAACTACTCCCGCGTAGATGGTTAGTGCGTATAAGCTCGTAGCCAACTCAGATCAAATACCAAGATCTCGTTAAGTGTGTTAAGTATCCGCGAACGCCGACCAGGGCCAGGCCCACCTCTCTCCTAGGCGGTCTCAACCTGCCCTGTCGCTCCGCCACAAAGTAACAGTCGGGAGCCGCCGGGAACCCAGGCCCACCTCTACCGGGATGGAGCCACCTGTCCTTTCAGCCCCCTCATCAGAATCACTTGCGGGTACTCATCGAGCTGACCCGACTTTAGTCACCATCTATATAGTATGTATGTATGTATAGTATATACCCGTGATCACCTCCCGAGTGATCACGACCCAATAGTATAGCAAGGCAGACTGACAAGAAGGTAGGGCCAATGATGATAAACTAGCATCCTATATTAAGTATTTAGGATTGCAGGTAAGGTATCAACAGATATAGCAACAATGTCAGGCTATGCATCAGAATAGGATTAACGGAAAGCAGTAACATGCTACACTACTCTAATGCAAGCAGTATAGAGGAGAATAGGCGATATCTGGTGGTCAAGGGGGGGGGGGCTTGCCTGGTTGCTCTGGCAAGAAGGAGGGGTCGTCAACTCCGTAGTCGAACTGGGCAGCAGCAGCGTCGGTCTCGTAGTCTACCGGAGAGAAGAGGGGGAAGAAACAATGAATACAATGCAAACAAATGCATATCGATGCATGACATGACAAGTAAGGATGCTAGGTGTGCCCAATCGCGGTAGTAGGTGATACCGACGAAGGGGGGAAACATCCGAGAAAGTATTCCCAGTGTTTCGCATTTTCGGGCAGAGGAGCCGGAGGGGGAAAGTTGCGTTTTCGGTATGCTAGGGGTGTGTGGCGGACGAACGGGCTGCGTAACCGGATTCGTCTTGTCGTTTTGAGCAACTTTCATGTTGAAAATATTTTAATCCGAGTTACGGATTAAAAGATATGATTTTCTAAAGATTTTATTAATTTCTGGAATTTGATTAATTATTTAATTAATTCGAAAAACAGATTAATGACATCAGCATGATGTCATGCTGACATCAGCAGTCAAAAGAGTTGACTTGGTCAACCTGACATGTGGGTCCAGTGGGACCCACCTGTCATTCTCTGTTTAGTTTAATTATAGATTAGTTAATTTAATTAGTGATTAGGTTAATCTAATCATGATTAATTAACTTATTTAATTACTTAATTAATTAATTAATTAATAATTAATTTTATTAAATCATTTTTAATTTTATTAATTATATTTATTGTTTTTATTTATTTTATTATTTATTTATTTATTATTTTTTTAATCCCTTTTTTTAACGTTCTGGGGCGGGGCCCCCTAGTCAGTGGCCCAGGGGCCTTAGCGGGCAGAGGGCGGTGCGGGTGCGGGTGCGGGCGTGAGCCCGACTGGGCACTGGGCACCCGTGCCCGAGGCCACCGCAGCGAGGGCGCGAGGCCCAGCTGCGTCGGCGGCCTCGCTCGACAGCGGCAGGGGGCGGGGAGCAGGGGAGGCCCCGGACGGCGACGGCCCTGGCGGGCGCGGCCAGGAGCCGCGGGAAGGACGCGGTGGTGGCCGGGCGGGCATCAGCCGTAGGTGGCACGAGCG
>NC_041380.1:603299526-603306870 GCF_002162155.2 Triticum dicoccoides | reverse complement strand
GGGGGGGGGGTTCTTCCTTTTTTTTTCTGTTTTGCATTTTCTTTTATTATTTCTCTTCTCTGTTTTAATTCATTTTAAAATATTCAGACACTTTCTAAAAATATGTTTTCTTTAATATAATTACCCTTGTAATATTCGGCACCCACCGAACAATTTTGTTTCAACTTTTGAAAACGTTTGTTGTTTGACATATTTAGAACTTAAATTTCAAAACGGTTTCGAATCATTAAGAGGTTAGCAACGGTAACTGAGGTGACGTGGCATGATTAGCGTGGGGTTACTGTAGAATGATTAACCGGGCGTCACAATTCTCCTCCACTACAAGAAATCTCGTCCCGAGATTTAAGAGGGGTGTAAGGGGGGGAAGTTTGGTAATGAATCTAGCGGGTCTTCTCATCCTGGCTTGCTCTTCTCGAAGAGGTTGGTCTAATACACTGATGTCTTCATTTCACTGCTTTAGGTCATCAAGATGAAGTCGGCGTCCTTTCTTCCGGAACTCCATCGTACTTACGAAGGAATAAAGGGTGGGCATACAGGGAGAACGAACCTCTGCAAGGTTAACTATCTGGTCGATAAGATCGGGGAAGGTGGCGGAAAGTAACTCTCGAATTGAAACTTAACGAATTATCGAGAGCAAAGTAAGAAAGTACCACGAGAAGTTCCAAGCGGGTAGGCAATCGTTCGATGCCTGTTACAAGGCATGAAAGGGGTTCAGAGCAACGGGAATAAGCATTGCGTCTGATACCAGAATAGATCACTAGGAAGGTGGCTCGTGATCTTTCATACGAAGCCAAGCGTGAGGATTAGCTTTAGGAACAGGGGTGCAGGAGAGTCAGGTTTCGATCCTGTGGAACTGTGGGTTATGGGCCCACCATGTGGTTGAAAGTAGGAAGGGGGCCGACATTTTGCACGGTCATGATAGTAAGGTGTGTCAAAGGGTAGCCTGTCAGATATGTCGGCAACAACATCGATACCAAGGGCGAGGGACGAAGAGAACCATTTTCCTGCTCGTTGAACGAGGCGGGCCAATAGGCAAAGTTCTCGTCCATCGGTGGTTACCGGAATGTTTTCAACAATAGTAACAGGGTCTTGCTGACAGAGTTGTACACCGAGGTGTTTACATTAGCAGGAGAATATTACTGCTTACATCATATAGATCACAAGAAAGGTTAAACAAAACAATGGAAAGGAAAAGGTGATCATCAGATCAAATAGAACAATGGAATGGAAAATGTGTTTATACACATATTTCAGGGGTATATCCTTCCCAAGGACAAGCAGAACATGATAACCATGACATGATATTAAGTAGAAAAGCCTCTAGGTGAGGGGAGAGAAATTTTCATGACATTATCCATACAGCGGTGTTTGGATAATTGAGCAAGAAACGTTTAGCATTGGGCTTCAAATGTTCTTGTTGAAACATCGGAGTACCATAGACATGCTTCGAGATAGAATTGACATGGTCTTCATGTGAAGACCAGACTCTGTAAACACGAAGGATCCATCAGGAATAACTTGTGGAATAAGTCTTACAATTTCCTCATGGGTGAATGAATAACCTTGCTGAAAAGGAATCTATAATGATAGGTCCTCCAGCCGGGGGGGGGGGGTGCTAGGCATGACATCATGTTACCGGGTCATCAAAGGATCAACTTCATAACTCTTGGAAAGTTGTCCCATCCATCATATATGACCGAGATTCATATCCAATTGGTGTCATGATACCTCAGACTCAAGGGGTCCGAGAGGAAAAGGTGCAACACAAATCGACGAAATGACATTGCAAGATTCTCGGGAAATGAACTATGGGAGTGGGTTTCTGAAGCAATAGTTCATCATTAAACCAAGGAGGGGATGAGGAGTGTGGCTGATGGGCTCAGCGACAATTCATCGAGAATTCCAAATGGATGGATTTCCACGATAATGTGAACAAGAGGATGACATTTGTTAGATCAAATGGTATAATGATGTATGCTCGAGGAAAACATACACAATTAAACATTGGTTGAAAGGTGCACCCGAAATATGGGTTGGGTTGCACGACCAATGTCAGAATGGTGATTCAATAGTCAATAGCCTAAGAATGAACTTTCGACCATTAACTTCAAAAAAAAATAGGGTTGCTAGAAGGAAAGAATCCAAACAACACCGTTCACTTGTTGGAATTAACACGGGGACCAAGAAAGAATGGTGATGGTGAGAAGTATTTCTATGTCAAGAATTCTCAAGAGGTGGAACAAATCTCAGAACATTCTTGACATAAAGGATGGTAATACTCCAAGGTAAAGAAGAACAATTGCTGGATAGCAAGGAACTCAAGGTATAACACCAAACATGAACAAGCTTGTGTTGGTGGGAGGGCAATAAAGTGGTCGACGATAATACAATTCATCGAGGGCAAGGATGGTATTTCTCATCATGAATTCAATTGATATCCTGGATGAGCTCAGAATGTTGATGATCACGACACCTTTGTCGCGAGAGTTCATGAAGATGTAATCGATCGGTAACGACATCAAGTCAAGTAATGATGAAGTGAAAGGTTATTGGAACCAAGGGTACGACACAAACTCGAAACTAAGCTTGTTGTTCAAGGCGAAATGATACGACGATGAGGATCGACGTAAGGTTAGTTCATTGTCGAAAATTGGTGCTCTAAGAATAAGAACCAGGTAGCACAGTTAGAATCGTCACGACAATGATATAGCCAAACAGGCTAGGAATGGCGTGATCGGGTACAAACTCGTACTTATAGAAGCTTACTGAAGAGTTGTTGAACCGAAGGGCGGACTCGGCTCAGTTATCGGTGTCTTTGAGTGTTCAATAACTCAGAGCCCGCGAAAAATTGGAATCAGTGGGAAGGTAGCACTTGATGAAGAACTCATAAAAAGTTATGCAGTTCCATGATAATCTCGAGATACCAGGGGGGTAATACTCGACACAAGATCAAAGTAAAGGTTGGACTGGTGTATTGATCCATAGAAGACAATTGTTTTAACTTGTCCGAGAAATGAGATCAAAGAAGAACAATCATGGTCGGAACCACGGTTGCAAAAGGCCAGATCCTAGATATAAGATGAACTTATACCAAAGGAATAATTTATTTAAGAGAAGCTTTAATGATAAGATCTACATCGTGTCCATGGGCATGAACACAAGTTCAAGGTCAACTCCCACTTCTCCAATGTATAACCTTTCATTCACTTCTCACGTTCGATGAAGTTGCAGTGTTGAAATTTTATCTGGTGAAGCACCAGAAGAGTATGACTCGTGAAAACTTTCGGGTTCACACGGTTTAGAGAAGGCATATGTTCAACCCATAGAGGCTTCTTAGAAACATATACCACAAGTTTCAAGAGTAAATAACACAAGCCCGAAAGCAGAGCATGGTTGGCCAAGCAGAGGATACAACTTAACAAAGGCATTAGGTATCAGGGGAAGAACTCACAAGGTGACCAAATGTGAAGGACACTGTCGGATAACAATCCAACAAAGGACTTGGTGGTCCACAAAGGATCTGATACGAGTATCGGTACTCAACTAGAGGAAGAAGAATGCAAGGAGATCAGATTATACAAACAACTGACTAACTCAATTGTCAAATGCAAAGGAATTATGATTTCCAAATCAAGGGATCAAAAGAAATGCTCTGATTAGGGATGGATAAGTTGAATAGCCTTAGGGTACAATCAACGACAATTGGATTGGTCGAGAACCAATTCCAGTTAAAAGAATGGAAGCTCAGCCGGAAAGGTAATTTATAAGGATCAATGATGATTGCGGGTATTCGCAAACATATTGAGTCAACGGACTCAAAATGATAATGACAAGGAATGTCAATAAGACTACGAGACTTATGGGTTTAACCATAATGCAAGAAAGCAAGAATTTCAAGAGCCAAAGGCTCCAGAGGATTTTCGGAAGAACGAATAGTATTTTGAAGACTTTTGTGAAACACATGAACAACGGGGGATGAGCGGATACTCGACAAGTGCGAGGATTTATTTGAAGGGGTATTCATGTGGCAAAGAACTGCTAGGCAGTAGGCACAAAGTATTTTCGGAACAGTAAAGAAAACTTCGGGGTATCTTGTAATAACAAGATCAATGGGGGATGATCGTATGAATGGCAAGTGTAAGTAGTTATCCATACGGATTTATCGGTGGTCAGGAATAGCAAAAGTGATGGGCACAAAGTCTCGAGAGAACATCAGAGAGTATCTTCGGAATCTTCTGATGTAGCAGGCGATCATCTGAAGTGAGGGGCTCTCCGGGAAAAAGTACTTGCGAGAACCTAAAGTTAGTTTTGTTTTTAGCAAAATCGTTTAACCCAAATAGAAGAGAGTTCAGAATCCCAGAGTAAAGGTCGAGGAGTAAAAGATCCTAATACCACCCAACAGCGACGTGGGCCCATGGGCCGCACAGCCATGTTAGTAAAAGTTTTGTAAAGTCTAGACTCGACTTCGGCCAAGGAGTTGGAAGGGGGATTCCTACAGGCAGTCGGCTCTGATACCAACTTGTGACGCCCCCGATTTAATCGTACACTAATCATACACGCAAATGTGTACGATCAAGATCAGGGACTCACGGGAAGATATCACAACACAACTCTAAAACATAAATAAGTCATACAAGCATCATAATACAAGCCAGGGGCCTCGAGGGCTCGAATACAAGTGCTCGATCATAGACGAGTTAGCAGAAGCAACAATATCTGAGTACAGACATAAGTTAAACAAGTTGCCATAAGATGGCTAGCACAAACTGGGATACAGATCGAAAGAGGCGCAAGCCTCCTGCCTGGGATCCTCCTAAACTACTCCAGGTCGTCATCAGCGGGCAACACGTAGTAGTAGGCACCTCCAGTGTAGTAGGGGTTGTCGTCGACGGTGGCGTCTGGCTCCTGGACTCCAGCATCTGGTTGCGACAACCAGAAAGAAAGGAAAGGGGAAAAAGGGGGGAGAAAGCAACCGTGAGTACTCATCCAAAGTACTCGCAAGCAAGGAACTACACTACATATGCATGGGTATATGTGTAGGGAGGCAATATCAGTGGACTGAACTGCAGAATGCCAGAATAAGAGGGGGATAACTAATCCTGTCGAAGACTACGCTTCTCGCAGCCACCGTCTTGCATCAAGTAGAAGAGAGTAGATTGAAGTCCTCCAAGTAGCATCTCCAAGTAGCATCTCATAGCATAATCCTACCCGGCGATCCCCTCCTCATATCCCTGAGGTAGAGCGACCACCGGTTGTATCTGGCACTTGGAAGGGTGTGTTTTATTAAGTATCCGGTTCTAGTTGTCATAAGGTCAAGGTACAACTCCAAGTCGTCCTGTTACCGAAGATCACGGCTATTCGAATAGATTAACTTCCCTGCAGGGGTGCACCACATAACCCAACACGCTTGATCCCATTTGGCCGGACACACTTTCCTGGGTCATGCCCGGCCGCGGAAGATCAACACGTCGCAGCCCCACCTAGGCAAAACAGAGAGGCCAGCACGCCGGTCTAAACCTAAGCGCACAGGGGTCTGGGCCCATCGCCCATAGCACACCTGCACATTGCGTGGGCGGCCGGAAGCAGAACTAGCCCCCTTAATACAAGAGCAGGCTTACGTTCCAATCCGGCGCGCGCCGCTCCGTCGCTGACGTCTGAAGTGCTTCAGCTGATACCACGACGTCGGGATACCCATAACTACTCCCGCGTAGATGGTTAGTGTGTATAAGCTCGTAGCCAACTCAGATCAAATACCAAGATCTCGTTAAGTGTGTTAAGTATCCGCGAATGCCGACCAGGGCCAGGCCCACCTCTCTCCTAGGCGGTCTCAACCTGCCCTGTCGCTCCGCCACAAAGTAACAGTCGGGGGCCGTCGGGAACCCAGGCCCACCTCTACCGGGATGGAGCCACCTGTCCTTTCAGCCCCCTCATCAGAATCACTTGCGGGTACTCATCGAGCTGACCCGACTTTAGTCACCATCTGTATAGTATGTATGTATGTATAGTATATACCCGTGATCACCTCCCGAGTGATCACGGCCCAATAGTATAGCAAGGCAGACTGACAAGAAGGTAGGGCCAATGATGATAAACTAGCATCCTATACTAAGTATTTAGGATTGCAGGTAAGGTATCAACAGATATAGCAACAATGTCAGGCTATGCATCAGAATAGGATTAACGGAAAGCAGTAACATGCTACACTACTCTAATGCAAGCAGTATAGAGGAGAATAGGCGATATCTGGTGGTCAAGGGGGGGGGGGCTTGCCTGGTTGCTCTGGCAAGAAGGAGGGGTCGTCAACTCCGTAGTCGAACTGGGCAGCAGCAGCGTCGGTATCGTAGTCTACCGGAGAGAAGAGAGGGAAGAAACAATGAATACAATGCAAACAAATGCATATCGATGCATGACATGACAAGTAAGGATGCTAGGTGTGCCCAATCGCGGTAGTAGGTGATACCGACGAAGGGGGGAAACATCCGAGAAAGTATTCCCAGTGTTTCGCATTTTCGGGCAGAGGAGCCGGAGGGGGAAAGTTGCGTTTTCGGTATGCTAGGGGTGTGTGGCGGACGAACGGGCTGCGTAACCGGATTCGTCTCGTCGTTCTGAGCAACTTTCATGTTGAAAATATTTTAATCCGAGTTACGGATTAAAAGATATGATTTTCTAAAGATTTTATTAATTTCTGGAATTTGATTAATTATTTAATTAATTCGAAAAACAGATTAATGACATCAGCATGATGTCATGCTGACATCAGCAGTCAAAAGAGTTGACTTTGTCAACCTGACATGTGGGTCCAGTGGGACCCACCTATCATTCTCTGTTTAGTTTAATTATAGATTAGTTAATTTAATTAGTGATTAGGTTAATCTAATCATGATTAATTAACTTATTTAATTACTTAATTAATTAATAATTAATTTTATTAAATCATTTTTAATTTTATTAATTATATTTATTGTTTTTATTTATTTTATTATTTATTTATTATTATTTTTTAATCCCTTTTTTTAACGTTCTGGGGCGGGGCCCCCTAGTCAGTGGCCCGGGGGCCTTAGCGGGCACAGGGCGGTGCGGGTGCGGGTGCGGGTGCGGGCGTGAGCCCGACTGGTCACTGGGCACCCGTGCCTGAGGCCACCGCAGCGAGGGCGCGAGGCCCAGCTGCGTCGGTGGCCTCGCTCGAAAGCGGCAGGGGGCGGGGAGCAGGGGAGGCCCCGGACGGCGACGGCCCTGGCGGGCGCGGCCAGGAGCCGCGGGAAGGAGGCGGTGGTGGCCGGGCGGGCATCAGCCGTAGGTGGCACGAGCGGCGACGGGAGCGACGGAGCGCGCGGATAACGCGCG
>NC_041380.1:603285040-603298882 GCF_002162155.2 Triticum dicoccoides | reverse complement strand
TTTTTTTTCTATTTTGCATTTTCTTTTATTATTTCTCTTCTCTGTTTTAATTTATTTTAAAATATTCAGACACTTTCTAAAAATATGTTTTCTTTAATATAATTACCCTTGTAATATTCGGCACCCACCGAACAATTTTGTTTCAACTTTTGAAAACGTTTGTTGTTTGACATATTTAGAACTTAAATTTCAAAACGGTTTCGAATCATTAAGAGGTTAGCAACGGTAACCGAGGTGACGTGGCATGATTAGCGTGGGGTTACTGTAGAATGATTAACCGGGCGTCACACTCATGTTCCTGAAAACTAACAAGAGTGGTCTTACTGAAAACTGACAATCTCAAGTCCAAATTTGATTGGGTGCTCTACCAGCCGGTGTTCCTCTTTCTGGACTAGTACAGACACTACAAACCTGCTATTTCTTCAGTACTACTGACGTAATAGCAGCTCTCCCTTAAAAAAATGTTCAGAGCAGAAGCATTCCTGGAGCGAAAACTTGAATAGCTTTTCGTGTCTGGATCAGTAAGCATAATCATGGGCTTATATTCGTGTGTAGCTTGATCAGTTATCAAATTGTGTACATTCTCCCATGTGAAGCATGTACCATTTGCTAGTACTACGTAGTTGCTAGCGATGGCTAGCCTGTGTCTGGTCTTTTTGACTAGATCACATCAATATGCTCCGGTCCAATGCGCCCAGCTATAGCCTCATTTTTAAATACGTTATTTTTATTTTCCAGCATTTGTTTTTTAGCTACTGCGGCATTTCTTGAAATGATTTTTATTCTAAGCATTTTTGTCATACTCAATAAGCTAGTTCCTGAATCAAATTTGTTAATGAAATGTTTTTGTAGCATGCTATAGTTAATTAGTTGGCAAGTCTGATGTCCATTCGCCTGATTCCGTCGCTTGATTCCAGACGCCTCCTCTGTTTTTTGCAGGTCTGGCAGCACCGCCGCGTCGACGAAGAAGGTGGTGACCGCGGCGGCGAGCGGCGCGAGTTGGTGGCTGCGGGACTAGACGTCACGACTCATATATGTGCTTTCGACTAATCCATCTTTTGGTCTAGCTGGCATTACTTTCGGTTAATTAGCTTTCGTCTCATATATGTGCTCTCTATGATACTGATGGTTCCCTAGCTAATAATATGATGATTTAATCCCCTAAGTATTGATGCATCCCATATCACCATGGCTGTTGTTTGCTGTCAAGATTTGCTTAGCCTGAATACATGGTTATGTTTTTGTGTACTACTATCCTGTTGTCTCTGTTGGATGGACAGCATCCCAGTACAAGTACTTGCTAGGTTTTACCTGTTCATGCAAATCTTGTTGTGTGTTGCAAGTCGTTTTAGTACTACCTAATTAAGTCATCTACTGTCATGTGCCTGCGCAATGTTTCCTCCTTATATCACCTTTAATCCAAGGCAAAATCTTGACCAACGAGTACCTATTGCACTAATGGGTGATTAGTACGCTGACAGAGATATTTGGAAATAGGACTTCTAAAGCGCATACTATTCAGGGCAGAACGGTAATTTCCTTAATTAAGTAGGTGACTGTAATTTGTATAATAACCACACAGGCTACTTTAATTAATGTTTCCACTTTTCTTTGATGAAATGGTTTAGTTTTGATTATTAACTCATTGGATTTTAAATATGGTAGTAAGGAGTTGCAACAGCGCTATGTGGCGTTTGCACAAATTCCTTGATTTTCTAGCATAGCAGGTGCTGGGACTTGTCAAACAAGAGCTTAGTTTCCATAGAAGTATACTCAGTTATATGAGATACTTGGTTGGCATAGTAAACCAAACCATGTTACTGATAATTTTTTTGTTCTTTCTCAGGACTGCTCCCGTGTGGTGGCCTCCTTGAGACTTGGCACTTAGCAGCATAATCTAATTAATTATACTGATTTTTTTGTTCTTCTAGAATCTTGGCACTTTGCTTGTCTATGGATCATCTTCCACTTGAGAGCTGGTAGGAGGTCATTATTCCGTTGCTGCCTCATCACTTACCTCCAGTTCTGAATTTGTGTGATAAATGCTTTTGAATTCCAATGACAAGTGCTATTGAAAATTTTCTGTTCTTGTTCCTTTAATACGCATGTTTTCATGAATAATCGCTTCAGTTATTTGTTCTTCTGAAAACTTCAGTATGCAAGTACCTATTCCTGGTACAGCAAGTATCAGTTCTTGAGCATTTGCACAGTTTTCATTATTTGTTTTTCTGAAAATTTGCTCTAGTGTGAATCATAGTAGTATGCACTAGCAGCAATCTGTCAATGTTTGATTCAAGCTTACTCTCGTTATAATGTATTGTGTAGTTGTTGTTTCAAACTGTTTTGCTACAAGTACCATAATTTGCATTGAAGATATTGTATTCTGTTGTTGTATCATTGTTTAATAAAACCATAGCATGATGCTCACATGAGATATCCACATGTTTCTGTGCTGTTTCTTTCCAGCATGATGCTCTCGTTATAATGTATTCTGTTGCTGTTTTGCTACAAGCTGTGTGTTGATTTGATAACATGAGTTTCCTTGTCCTGGTCCTATACTGCATTTTGACTCCTATGTTTCTGTGCGCGTGTGTTTAATTGATGTTGTTTCAACTTTGAACTGCTTCTGCATATGGCCTATACTGGAATTGAGATTTAAATTTGTGGTTGTTCCTCTTTTACAGATGCTCAAGTGTGAAGTGTGAAGCAAGTGTGAAGCCGTGAAGTGTGAAGCCATCAAGTTCTACTTAGTGAAGAGTAGCATATTGTTAGCATATATGTGTTGTAAAGATTGTAATAGATTTATTTAGTGGTATATTTGATGAAATTTATGTGTTCTTTTTTATTATGTATGTGATCTGAAAACTTGTGAAATGGAAACTTGACCAATGGGTCCACTTATGAAAATAATCTGTCAAATTTGTACATTTCTGATATGTGGGACCAATTTGAGAGATGATCATGACAAGTGGGACCCATCTGACTAGTGGGACCAACTTGAATATATAATGGCTGAAAATAGAAAAGCAATAAATAATAAAAGGCCACGGGCCAACAATAAAAAAGGCTACAACATTGGGCTTGGCCCATGAAGCCGACCAGAATTAACAAGGAAAAAAACTCCTAAAAGGCTGAATTAATGGGCTCGGCCCATGTAGAAAACCGAATTGGACCGGGCTGAATCTTGTGCCACATCAGCTTGCCACGCTGGATGCCTACGTGGCCTGGGGAGGTTGCTAGTGACCGAAACGCCACAGTAGACATATTTTGGTCATAAACGTCTACGACCTTCTCACAGAGAAGGTCGCTATAGTCAGTTTACGACCGCCAGCTTTTGACCTTCTGTTTTTGGTCACAAAAAGGTCGTAAATGGAAATTTGTGACCTTTCAGTGACCAATAGTCAAGGTCACAAGTTGACATATTTCTTGTAGTGGGCTGCCCTCCCACCTCCCACATATATATAGGGGCAAGGGAGAGGGGGGCAGGCCCCCTCAGATCCAATCTGAGGAGGGGGCGGCGGCCAGGGGGGTTGCCTTGCCCCCCAAGGCAAGGGGGGCGCCCCCCCTTTAGGGTTCCCCCAAAACCCTAGGCGCATGGGCCATAGGAGGGAGGCGCCCAGCCCACTAAGAGGCTGGTCCCTCTCCACACACAGCCCATAGGGCCCTCCGGGGCAGGTGGACCCCCCCGGTGGACCCCCGGAACCCCTTCGGTGGTCCCGGTACAATACCGACAACCCCCCGAATTATTCCGGTGACCGTATGATGACTCCCCATATATAAATCTTTACCTCCGGACCATTCCGGAACTCCTCGTGACGTCCGGGATCTCATCCGGGACTCCGAACAACATTCGGTAACCACGTACATCTATTCCCTATAACTCTAGCGTCACCGAACCTTAAGTGTGTAGACCCTACGGGTTCGGGAACCATTTAGACATGACCGAGACACCTCTCCGGCCAATAACCAACAGCGGGATCTGGATACCCATGTTGGCTCCCACATGTTCCATGATGATCTCATCGGATGAACCACGATGTCGAGGATTCAATCAATCTCGTATTCAATTCCCTTTGTCTAGCGGTTTTGCACTTGCCCGAGATTCGATCGTCGGTATCTCGATACCTTGTTCAATATCGTTACCGGCAAGTCTCTTTACTCGTTCCGTAACACATCATCCCGTGATCAACTCGTTGGTCACATTGCGCATATGATGATGTCCTACCGAGTGGGCCCAGAGATACCTCTCCGTCACACGGAGTGACAAATCCCAGTCTCGATTCGTGCCAACCCAACAGACACTTTCGGACATACCCGTAGTGTACCTTTATAGCCACCCAGTTACGTTGTGATGTTTGGTACACCCAAAGCATTCCTACGGTTTCCGGGAGTTGCACAATCTCATGGTCTAAGGAAATGATACTTGACATATAAAAGCTTTAGCATATGAACTACACGATCTTTGTGCTAGGCTTAGGATTGGGTCTTGTCCATCACATCATTCTCCTAATGATGTGATCCCGTTATCAACGACATCCAATGTCCATGGTCAGGAAACCATAACCATCTATTGATCAACGAGCTAGTGAACTAGAGGCTTACTAGGGACATGGTGTTGTCTATGTATCCACACATGTATCTGAGTTTCCTATCAATACAATTATAGCATGGTAAACGATTATTATGAACAAGAAATATAATAATAACTAATTTGTTATTGCCTCTAGGGCATATTTCCAACAGTCTTCCACTTGCATTAGAATCAATAATCTAGTTCACGTCGCCATGTGATTAACACTCACAGGTCACATCGCCATGTGACCAACATCCAAAGAGTTTACTAGATTCAATAATCTAGTTCACATCACTATGTGATTAACATTCAATGAGTTCTGGGTTTGATCATGTTGCTTGTGAGAGAGGTTTTAGTCAACGGGTCTGCAACATTCAGATCCGTATGTACTTCACAAATCTCTACGCTATATTTGGAGCCATTTCAAATAACTGTTCTACTTGGAGCTATTCTAAATTGTTGCTCCATTATACGTATCCGGTATCTCTACTCAGAGCTATCCGGATAGGTGTTAAGCTTGCATCGACGTAACTCTTTACGTCGAACTCTTTATCACCTCCATAACCGAGAAACATATCCTTATTCCTCTAAGGATAATTTTGACCGCTATCTAGTGATCTACCTTTGTACCCTCTTGCCAGACATGTGGCAAGGCACACATCAGGTGCGGTACTCAGCATGGCATACCGTATAGAGCCTATGACAAAAGCATAGGGGATGACCTTCGTCCTTCCTCTTTCTTCTGTCGTGGTCGAGCTTTAAGTCTTAACTTCATACCTTACAACTCAGGCAAGAACTCCTTCTTTGGCTGATCCACCTTGAACACCTTCAAGATCATGTCAAGGTATGTTCTCATTTGAAAGTACCATTAAGCGTTTTTTATCTATCCTTATAGATCTTGATGCTCAATGTTTAAGTAGCTTAATCCAGGTTTTCCATTGAAAAACACCTTTCAAATAACCCTATATGCTTTCCAGAAATTCTACATCATTTCGGATCAACAATATGTCATCCACATATACTTATCAGAAATGTCGTAGTGCTCCCACTCACTTTATTGTAAATACAAGTTTCTAACAAACTTTGTATAAACCCATAAACTTTGATTACTCCATCAAAGTGTATATTCCGACTCCGAGATGCTTGCTCTAGTCCATGGAAGGATCGCTGGAGCTAGCATACCTTTTAGCATCCTTAGGATAGACAAAACCTTTCTCATTTTATCACATACAACCTTTCCTTGCGAAAACTGGTAAGGAAACTTGTTTTGACATCCATCTGCCAGATTTCATAAATGCAGCTTATGCTAACATGATTCCGACGGACTTAAGCATCGCTACGGGTGAGAAAATCTCATCGTAGTCAACTACTTGAACTTGTGAAAAATTCTTCGCCACAAGTCGAGCTTCATAGACGGTGACATTACCGTCCATGTCCGTCTTCTTCTTAAAATCCACATGTACCTAACAGCCTTACGACCATCAAGTAGTTCTTCCAAAGTCTACACTTTGTTTTCATACATGGATCGAGCCAATTTTCGGAATCCGGGCCCACCATCGCTTCTCCATAGCTCATAGGTTCATCGTTGTCCAACAACGTGACCTTTAAGACAGGGTTACCACTTAGAAGTTGTACACACCCTTGTCAACCTATGAGGTTCGATAGTAACTCGATCTGAAGCTCCATGATCATCATCATTAGCTTTCTCTTCAACTGAGGCAGGTGCCATAGAAACATTTTTCCTGTGCTACGCTACTCTCTGGTTGAAGTAAAGGTTCAACAACCTCATCAAGTTCTATCTTCCTCCCACTCAATTCTTTCGAGAGAAACTCTTTCTCGAGAAAGGACCTGTTTCTAGAAACAATCCCTATTGCTTTCGGATCTGAGACAGGAGGTATACCCAACTGTTTTGGGTGTCCTATGAAGATGCATTTATCTGCTTTGGGTTCGAGCTTATCAGCGTGAAACTTTTTCACATAAGCGTCACAGCCCCAAACCTTTTAAGAAACGACAGCTTAGGTTTCTCTGAACCATAGTTCATACGGTGTCGACTCAAACGGAATTGCGTGGTGCCCTATTTAAAGTGAATGTGGTTGTCTCTAATGCCTAAACCCATAAACTATAGTGGTAATTCGATAAGAGACATCATGGTATGCACCATGTCCAATAGGGTGCAATTATGATGTTCGGACACACCATCACACTATGGTGTTCCAGGCTATATCAGTTGTGAAACCATTTCCACAATGTCTTTATTCTGTGCCAAACTCGTAATTCAGATATTCATCTCTATGATCATATCATAGATATTTTATCCTCTTGTCACGACGATCTTTCAACTTCACCCTGAAATTACTTGAACCTTTCAATAATTCAGACTCGTGATTCATCAAGTAAATATACAGCATCTACTCAAATCATCTGTGAAGTAAGAACATAACGATATCCACTACATGCCTCAGCACTCATTGGACTGTACACATCAAGATGTATTACTTCCAACAAGTTGCTTTCTTGTTCCATCTTACTGAAAAACAAGGCCTTTCAGCCATCTTGCCCATGCGGTATGATTTGCATGTCTCAAGTGATTCAAAATCAAGTGAGTCCAAAAGATCCATCAACATGGAGCTTCTTCATGCGTTTTATACCAATATGGCTCAAATTGCAGTGCCACAAGTATGTGGTGCTATCATTACTATCTTATATCTTTTGGCATGAACATGTGTATCACTATGATCGGGATTCAATAAACCATTCATTTTAGGTGTAAGACCATTGAAGGTATTATTCAAATAAACAAAGTAACCATTATTCTCCTTAAATGAATAACCGTATTGCGATAAACATAATCAAATCATGTCTACGCTCAACGCAAACACCAAACAACAATTATTTAGGTTTACCACCAATCCCGATGGTAGACAGAACGTGCGATGTTTGATCACATCAACTTTGGAAACTCTTCCAACACATATCGTCGTCTCACCTTTGGCTAGTCTCCATTTATTCTGTAGCCTTTTATTTCGAGTTACTAACACTTAGCAACCGAACCGGTATCTAATACCCTGCTACTACTAGGAGTACTAGTAAAGTACACATTTAATATAATGTATGTCCAATACATACTTCTGTCAACCTTGCCAGCCTTCTCATCTACCAAGTATCTAGGGTGGTTCTGCTTCAGTGACCGTTCCCCTTATTACAGAAGCACTTAGTCTCGGGCTTGGGTTCAACTTTGGGTTCTTCACTAGAGCAGCAACTGATTTGCTGTTTCATGAAGTATCCCTTTCTTGCCCTTGCCTTTCTTGAAACTAGTGGTTTTACTAACCATCAACAATTGATGCTCCCTTTTGATTTCTACTTTCGCGGTGTCGCGAATAGCTCAAGGATCATATCTATCCCTGATATGTTATAGTTCATCACGAAGCTCTAGTAGCTTGGTGGCAGTGACTTTGGAGAACCATCACTATCTCATCTGGAAGATCAACTCCCACTCGATTCAAGCAATTGTTGTACTCATACAATCTGAGCACATGCTCAACGATTGAGCTTTTCTCCTTAGTTTGCAGGCTTAAGAAACTTGTCAAAGGTCTCATACCTCTTGACGTGGGCACTAGCCTGAAATCCCAATTTCAGTCCATGGAACATCTCATATGTTCTGTGATGTTTCAAAAACGTCTTTGGTGCCTCAATTCTAAACCATTTAGCATTACGCACTGAACTATCATGTAGTCATCCAAATGTGTATGTCAGATGTTCGCAACATCTACAACTGACGCTTGAGGTTCAGCTCACTGAGCGGTGCATTAAGGACATAATCCTTCTGCGCAGCAATGAGGACAATCCTCAATATACAGACCCAGTCCGCATAATTGCTACTATCAACTTTCAACTAATTTTTTCTCTAGGAATATATCTAAAACAGTAGAACTAAAGTGTAAGCTACAACATAATTTGCAAAGTCCTTTTGACTATGTTCATGATAATTGAGTTCATCTGATTATTTCATGAACTCCCACTCAGATAGACATCCCTCTAGTCATCTAAGTGATACATGATCCAAATCGACTAGGCCGTGTCCGATCATCACGTGAGACAGACTAGTCATCATCCGTGAACATCTCATGTTGATCGCATCTTCTATACGACTCATGTTCGACCTTTCGGTCCTCCGTGTTCTGAGGCCATGTCTGTACATGCTAGGCTCGTCAAGTCAACCTAAGTGTTTCGCATGTGTTCCGAGGCCATGTCTGTACATGCTAGGCTCGTCAACACCCGTTGTATTCGAACGTTAGAATCTATCACACCCGATCATCACGTGGTGCTTCGAAACAACGAACCTTCGCAACGGTGCACAGTTAGGGAGAACACTTTTCTTGAAATTTTAGTGAGGGATCATCTTATTTAAGCTACCGTCGTTCTAAGCAAATAAGATGTAAAATATGATAAACATCACATGCAATCAAATAGTGACATGATATGGCCAATATCATTTTGCTCCTTTTGATCTCCATCTTCGGGGCTCCATGATCATCATCGTCACCGGCATGACACCATGATCTCCATCATCGTGTCTTCATGAAGTTGTCTCGCCAACTATTACTTCTACTACTACAGCTAACGGTTAGCAATAAAGTAAAGTAATTACATGACGTTTATGTTGACACGTAGGTCATAAATAAATTAAGACAACTCCTATGGCTCCTGCCGGTTGTCATACTCATCGACATGCAAGTCGTGATTCCTATTACAAGAACATGATCAATCTCATACATCACATATATCATTCATCACATCCTTTTTGCCATATCACATCACACGACATATGCTGCAAAAACAAGTTAGACGTCCTCTAATTGTTATTGCAAATTTTTACGTGGCTGCTATAGGTTTCTTAGCAAGAACGTTTCTTACCTATGCGAAAACCACAACGTGATATGCCAATTTCTATTTACCCTTCATAAGGACCCTTTTTCATCGAATCCGATCTGACTAAAGTGGGAGAGACAGACACCCGCTAGCCACCTTATGCAACTACTGCATGTCAGTCGGTGGAACCTGTCTCACGTAAGAGTACGTGTAAGGTCGGTCCGGGTCGCTTCATCCCATGATGTCGCCGAATCAAGATAAGACTAGTAACGGCAAGTAAATTGACAAAATTGACGCCCACAACTACTTTGTGTTCTACTCGTGCATAGAAACTACGCATAGACCTAGCTCACGATGCCACTGTTGGGGATCGTAACAGAAATTCAAAATTTTCTACGCATCACCAAGATCAATCTATGGAGTAATCTAGCAACAAAGGGAAGGAGAGTGCATCTACATACCCTTGTAGATCGCTAAGCGGAAGCGTTCAAGTGAACGGAGTTGATGGAGTCATACTCGTCATGATCCAAATCACCGATGATCCTAGTGCCGAACGGACGACACCTCCGCGTTCAACACACATGCAGCCCGGTGATGTCTCCCACGCCTTGATCTAGCAAGGGGAGAAGGAGAGGTTGGGGAAGACTCCGTCCAGTAGCAGCACGACGGCGTGGTGGTGAAGGAGGAGCGTGGCAATCCTGCAGGGCTTCGCCAAGCACCGCGGGAGAGGAGGAGGACTTGGGAGAGGGGGAGGGCTGCGCCAGAACTTAGGTGCGGCTGCCCTCCCACCTCCCACATATATATAGGGGCAAGGGAGAGGGGGGCCGGCCCCCTCAGATCCAATCTAAGGAGGGGGCGACGGCCAGGGGGGTTGCCTTGCCCCCCAAGGCAAGGGGGGCGCCCCCCTTTAGGGTTCCCCCAAAACCCTAGGCGCATGGGCCATAGGGGGGAGGCGCCCAGCCCACTAAGGGGCTGGTCCCTCTGCACACACAGCCCATAGGGCCCTCCGGGGCAGGTGGACCCCCCGGTGGACCCCCGGAACCCCTTCGGTGGTCCCGGTACAATACCGACAACCCCCCGAATTATTCCGGTGACCGTATGATGACTTCTCATATATAAATCTTTACCTCCGGACCATTCCGGGACTCCTCCGGGACTCATCCGGGACTCCGAACAACATTCGGTAACCACGTACATCTATTCCCTATAACCCTAGCGTCACCGAACCTTAAGTGTGTAGACCCTACGGGTTCGGGAACCATGTAGACATGACCGAGACACCTCTCCGGCCAATAACCAACAGCGGGATCTGGATACCCATGTTGGCTCCCACATGTTCCACGATGATCTCATCGGATGAACCACGATGTCGAGGATTCAATCAATCCCGTATTCAATTCCCTTTCTCTAGCGGTATTGCACTTGCCCGAGATTCGATCGTCAGTATCTCGATACCTTGTTCAATCTCGTTATCGGCAAGTCTCTTTACTCGTTCCGTAACACATCATCCCGTGATCAACTCGTTGGTCACATTGCGCATATGATGATGTCCTACCGAGTGGGCCCAGAGATACCTCTCCGTCACACGGAGTGACAAATCCCAGTCTCGATTCGTGCCAACCCAACAGACAATTTCGGAGATACCCGTAGTGTACCTTTATAGCCACCCAGTTACGTTATGATGTTTGGTACACCCAAAGCATTCCTACGGTATCCGGGAGTTGCACAATCTCATGGTCTAAGGAAATGATACTTGACATTAGAAAAGCTTTAGCATACGAACTACACGATCTTTGTGCTAGGCTTAGGATTGGGTCTTGTCCATCACATCATTCTCCTAATGATGTGATCCTGTTATCAACGACATCCAATGTCCATGGTCAGGAAACCGTAACCATCTATTGATCAACGAGCTAGTCAACTAGAGGCTTACTAGGGACATGGTGTTGTCTATGTATCCACATATGTATCTGAGTTTCCTATCAATACAATTATAGCATGGATAATAAACAATTATCATGAACAAGGAAATATAATAATAACTAATTTGTTATTGCCTCTAGGGCATATTTCCAACAGAATAGTCACACTCAATTCAACTAAAGTTGGAGAAACAGACACCCACTAGCCACATGTGTGCGAAGCACGTCGGTAGAACCAGTCTCGCGTAAGCGTACGCGTAATGTCGGTCTGAGCCGCTTCATCCAACAATACCGCCGAATCAAAGTATGACATTCTGGTAAGCAGTATGACTATTATCACCCACAACTCTTTGTGTTCTACTCGTGCATATAACATCTACGCATAGACCTGGCTCGGATGCCACTGTTGGGGAACACAGTAATTTCAAAAAAAAAATCCTACGCACACGCAAGATCCATCTAGGTGATGCATAGCAACGAGAGGGGAGAGTGTTGTCCACGTACCCTCATAGACCGTAAGCAGAAGCGTTATGACAACGATGTTGATGTAGTCGTACGTCTTCACGATCCGACCGATCCTAGCACCGAAGATACGTCACCTCCGCGATCTGCACACGTTCAGCTCGGTGACGTCCCATGAACTCTAGATCCAGCTGAGGTCGAGGGAGAGTTGCGTCAGCACGACAACGTGGTGACGGTGATGATGAAGCTACCAGCGCAGGGCTTCGCCTAAGCATTGCAACGATATGACCGAGGTGGAAATCTGTGGAGGGGGGCACCGCACATGGCTAAACAATCAACTTGTGTGTCTATGGGGTGCCCCCCTCCCCCGTATATAAAGGAGTGGAGGAGGGGAGGGTCGGCCCTCCCTATGACGCGCCCCAAGGGGGATTCCTACTCCTAGTAGGAGTAGGTTTCCCCCCTTCCCTAGTTGGAGTAGGAGAAGGAAGGGGAAGAGGGAGAGAAGGAAAGAGGGGGGGCGCCGCCCCCTCCCTAGTCCAATTTGGACTAGCCCATGGGGCGGCGAGCAGCCACCCCATGAGGCCCTTCTCTCCTTTCCCGTATGGCCCATTAAGGCCCATCACTTCCCCGGCGAATTCATGTAACTCTCCGGTACTCCGAAAAATACCCAAATCACTCGAAACCTTTCCGATGTCCGAATATAGCCTTCCAATATATCGATCTTTACGTCTGGACCATTTCAAGACTCCTCGTCATGTCCGTGATCTCATCCGGGACTTCGAACAACCTTCGCTACATCAAATCACATAACTCATAATACAAAATCGTCATCGAACGTTAAGCGTGCGGACCCTACGGGTTCGAGAACTATGTAGACATGACTGAGACACATCTCCGGTCAATAACCAATAGCGGAACCTGGATGCTCATATTGGCTCCTACATATTCTACGAAGATCTTTATCGGTCAAACCGCATAACAACATACGTTGTTCCCTTTGTCATTGGTATGTTACTTGCCAGAGATTCGATCGTTGGTATCATCATACCTAGTTCAATCTCGTTACCGGCAAGTCTCTTTACTCATTTCGTAATGCATCATCCCGCAACTAACTCATTAGTCACATTGCTTGCAAGGCTCATAGTGATGTATATTACCGAGAGGGCCCAGAGATACCTCTCCGATAGATGGAGTGACAAATCCTAATCTCGATCTATGCCAACTCAACAAACACCATCGGAGACACCTGTAGAGCATCTTTATAATCACCCAGTTACGTTGTGACGTTTGATAGCACTCAAGGTGTTCCTCGGTATTCGGGAGTTGCATAATCTCATAGTTAGAGGAACATGTATAAGTCATGAAAAAAGTAGTAGCAATAAAACTGAACGATCATTATGCCAAGCTAACGGATGGGTCTTGTCCATCACATCATTCTCTAATGATGTGATCCCGTTCATCAAATGACAACACATGTCCATGGCTAGGAAACTTAACCATCTTTGATTAACGAGCTAGTCAAGTAGAGGCATACTAGGGACACTCTGTTTGTCTATGTATTCACACATGTACTAAGTTTCTGGTTAATACAATTCTAGCATGAATAATAAACATTTATCATGATATAAGGAAATATAAATAACAACTTTATTATTGCCTCTAGGGAATATTTCCTTCACGAGGATGATGGGCACACGATCCTTGATGTGGAGCTCGTTGAGGCAATCCGAGGTGAATATGGCACCAGCGAAGGAGCCGTCGTCGGAGGGGTCAGCCTCGTAGTGGGACATGGTGGGAGGGGAGCGCGACGCGGTTAGGGTTTGGGAGGTGGTGGAGGGAGAAGACAACAGCGGCGTAAGGCGGCGGCTGTGTTGGAGGGGGAGGAAATTGGGGCGGCTGCGAGGAGGTGGCAGCGGCGATTAGGGTTTGGGAAGATGCGGGGGCGGCTGCGGGAGGGTAGCGGCGGCGGCCGTGTAAGGTTGGTGAGTTGCGGTGGCGGCGGCAGCTGGAGAGAGG
>NC_041380.1:603271041-603284631 GCF_002162155.2 Triticum dicoccoides | reverse complement strand
GTTAACAGGGCGTGGTGACGGCTGCATTGGAGGGGGAGGGAAGTGTGGCGGCTGCGAGGAGATGGCAGCGGCGATTAGGGTTTGGGAAGATGCGGCAGCGGCTGCAGGAGGGTAGGACGGCGGTGTAGGGTTGGTGACTTGCGGTGGCGGCGGCGGCAGGAGAGAGGGCGCGGCGGTGGCCTAGGGTTGAGAGGCCGCGGCGGGGGCTACAGGGAGGTGCAGCGACGGCGGCGCAGGGCGGAAGCGATGTAGATCGTAAGCTAAACTGATATTATGTAGAAAGATGTAGGATGCAACTCATTGTATTTCATGGAGTCGGTTACAATATATACACATGATATCTTGCGTGACAAGGAAACTAATTCTACCACATCTTTAGAAGTTAACTATACAAGGCTAAAGAAGATAGGAACAGCAATACAAATATGTCACGTTCAATAGGCAGTAACGAAATCTTCCTTTCTTCTCGCTGCAACGACGACCACGTTGACGAGTTGCCCTGCGCCATGATCTGAATCGCTTGCTACGGAGTAAGCTGCTGTTCTCCTGCTGCTCTCAATCTCGGCAGTGGCAAGAAATTTTGCCACTGGTACACCATCCGTTGAGTATGCGGAGATGCATGGGTGTTCGCATGGGCAAAGCAACCATGCATGCTCATGGGTGCTTCCTCGAGGTTGATGATCACCCAAAGTAGTAGTACCATCAAAGCTCAGTTGTGATCTTGCATCAGATATTACGTCACATATATGTCTCCTGTTTGAAGTTTTGAAGTCCAAACAAAGTATCCTATAAACCAGTTTTAACAAAACAACTACCTAAAACTAGTTTTCCTAAAAACACTATAAACTGATTTTGCTAAAACTCGTTCCGTCTTATACGTCGGGGCGGGCCGCCCGGTCATTGATCGGTCATAATCTTTCGACCCAGAAGGCCTCATATCCAGCCCGGACTGATTGACACCCCTCATATCCAGCCCAAATATGGGACGGATATGGGGGGTGTCCGGGCGAACCCGACACGTAGGACGGATGAAGGGGTCCCATGCGGACTCGCCCGGAAACCTGACGGTCCGATGGATGCCTCCTCGGTCCCTGCGGTGTGAACGCCATGTGGCGCCAGTCCAGCTTGCTGCCCGAGACCAAATCCACATATTTAAATCTGACGGCGTCCCGCAACCCTAGCCCATCCATCTTCTCCCTCTCCGCGCCGCCAGTGCACGCCCATCCACCTCCCTCTCCCGCTCAGGCGCTATGCCCATGCTCCGACGCTCCACCATGGTCTGAAGAGAAAGATCACCTACTACGCAATGCTCACGCCGGAGCCCCGTTACGAGATCCTGCAGGAGATCCGGGCGAAGCAAGCCGCGCGCGCCGCCGCATCGCTGTCGGGCTGCCTCCAGACTCGCCGGAGCTGGAGGGGGAGGAGGAGTAGCCGGGAGAAGAGGAGGGAGAGGAGCTGGCTCCGATGGAGGTGGAGGAGGCGGAGCAGCCATAGCAGGAGCTGCCAGGCTTCAACATGGAGCAGGCGGAGGCGGAGTTTGCCGTCGCCCAATCGAAGGAGATGGCAGAGCAGCAGGCCATCCTGGAGTCCATCCAGGATGAGGCCTATGTGGATGCCAACCGGGCGTTCCTCCGGCAGGAGCAGGTGGCGTCTGTCGTGCTCTTTGCCGAACTTGAGGTGGAGATAGAGGAGGAGAAGGCCGGAGCGGCTGCTGCCGCCCATGCTGCCGGAGCCGGGCACAGAGATCATCAACATCTCCGACGAGGAGTAACTAGGTGATCGACATAGTACGTATGTTTATTTCATATGCTTGTCTTTGTATGTATTTAAGAATCTAGTATGAAATGTTCGGATGCAACTCGTGAAATTTGGGGCGTGCCCTGTCACTGCCCGCGGACGCGTCCGGGCACGTCCGCGGGCGTTTGAGGGGCCATATTTGACATATTGGGCTGTAGATGCTCTTACTTGCATCTGCTCTTTTTCCTAACCACCTTTTTGTATTCCATGCCGTGCATACCCACGCACGCAAGCCTCGATCTACTGCCATCGCCGCCGCTACCCAACGCCGAATCCCTTCTCCGCTGCCACATACTGCCGGCGCATCTTCCTCCCCAGCCGCACCTTCTTCTCCTCGTGGCCGCCTGAGGCGCCCTCTGACAAATTTCGAATGGCTCCAAGGAAGGCGGCAGCGCTGCTATAGCGGTCGTGATCCATAGATCCGGGGCAGCGGCCCCATGGGGAGGCGGTTGCATCCTCATCGGGATGGTGATGAGGTAGGGGCGGCCCGTTGTACGCTAGCTGCGTCCCTGCGGTGGCGGCGGGTCAGATCAGATCTGACCTCAACTGCAACGACGACATGCTGGGCTTGGTCTGTGGTCATATCTGATCCGGCCGATGCGGCCTGTTCCATGCACGGCGGTGGTGATCGATGGCGGTCCCATGCACATGATGCTGGATGGAGGGTCCTCGAGCGGATCAGGGTGAAAAGCCTACTCTGTTGGCACATTGCCAAGGTCGCCGATGGCGTCGTTTTTTTCGTCGCCCCCTTCTTGAAGGCATCGTCGTGGAGAAGCTCTCAACCCCTATCTGCTACCTCCGATGGAAACCCTAGATTAGTCGATTGAATGATGGTGGCGCTCATGTGACGTGCCCCACGTGAGGGTGTCATTCTTGTAGGTGTGCATAGGCTTGAGGGACCAGTGGAAGGCATCTGCGATGGAGCGGCCTTCCCTGTGACAAGTCGACATCGTGGAGTCTCGGCGGCGAGGCGCAGCAAACTCTCAGCAACGGATGTGTGATGTTGAACGCGCGTGTAGGGAGGAGGCGCTGTCTGGCGTCATGGGGGCGTCAATAGCAGACCTAGCAAGGTCGATGCGTCAACCTATGAGTGCGTCGTACCGGTTTTTGCCCCAGACCCGGTATGGCTTCGTCGGGGCGGATATGGGGCGGATATTTCGACCCAGAGGTAAATGACCGGACTGATTGACACCCCTCATATCCAGCCCAAATATGGGACGGATATGGGGGGTGTCCGGGCGCACCCGACACGTAGGACGGATGAAGGGGTCCCATGCGGACTCGCCCGGAAACCTGACGGTCCGATGGATGCCTCCTCGGTCCCTGCGGTGTGAACGCCATGTGGCGCCAGTCCAGCTTGCTGCCCGAGACCAAATCCACATATTTAAATCTGACGGCGTCCCGCAACCCTAGCCCATCCATCTTCTCCCTCTCCGCGCCGCCAGTGCACGCCCATCCACCTCCCTCTCCCGCTCAGGCGCTATGCCCATGCTCCGACGCTCCACCATGGTCTGAAGAGAAAGATCACCTACTACGCAATGCTCACGCCGGAGCCCCGTTACGAGATCCTGCAGGAGATCCGGGCGAGGCAAGCCGCGCGCGCCGCCGCATCGCTGTCGGGCTGCCTCCAGACTCGCCGGAGCTGGAGGGGGAGGAGGAGTAGCCGGGAGAAGAGGAGGGAGAGGAGCTGGCTCCGATGGAGGTGGAGGAGGCGGAGCAGCCAGAGCAGGAGCTGCCAGGCTTCAACATGGAGCAGGCGGAGGCGGAGTTTGCCGTCGCCCAATCGAAGGAGATGGCAGAGCAGCAGGCCATCCTGGAGTCCATCCAGGATGAGGCCTATGTGGATGCCAACCGGGCGTTCCTCCGGCAGGAGCAGGTGGCGTCTGTCGTGCTCTTTGCCGAACTTGAGGTGGAGATAGAGGAGGAGAAGGCCGGAGCGGCTGCTGCCGCCCATGCTGCCGGAGCCGGGCACAGAGATCATCAACATCTCCGACGAGGAGTAACTAGGTGATCGACATAGTACGTATGTTTATTTCATATGCTTGTCTTTGTATGTATTTAAGAATCTAGTATGAAATGTTCGGATGCAACTCGTGAAATTTGGGGCGTGCCCTGTCACTGCCCGCGGACGCGTCCGGGCACGTCCGCGGGCGTTTGAGGGGCCATATTTGACATATTGGGCTGTAGATGCTCTTACTTGCATCTGCTCTTTTTCCTAACCACCTTTTTGTATTCCATGCCGTGCATACGCACGCACGCAAGCCTCGATCTACTGCCATCGCCGCCGCTACCCAACGCCGAATCCCTTCTCCGCTGCCACATACTGCCGGCGCATCTTCCTCCCCAGCCGCACCTTCTTCTCCTCGTGGCCGCCTGAGGCGCCCTCTGACAAATTTCGGATGGCTCCAAGGAAGGCGGCAGCGCTGCTATAGCGGTCGTGATCCATAGATCCGGGGCAGCGGCCCCATGGGGAGGCGGTTGCATCCTCATCGGGATGGTGATGAGGTAGGGGCGGCCCGTTGTACGCTAGCTGCGTCCCTGCGGTGGCGGCGGGTCAGATCAGATCTGACCTCAACTGCAACGACGACATGCTGGGCTTGGTCTGTGGTCATATCTGATCCGGCCGATGCGGCCTGTTCCATGCACGGCGGCGGTGATCGATGGCGGTCCCATGCACATGATGCTGGATGGAGGGTCCTCGAGCGGATCAGGGTGAAAAGCCTACTCTGTTGGCACATTGCCAAGGTCGCCGATGGCGTCGTTTTTTTCGTCGCCCCCTTCTTGAAGGCATCGTCGTGGAGAAGCTCTCAACCCCTATCTGCTACCTCCGATGGAAACCCTAGATTAGTCGATTGAATGATGGTGGCGCTCATGTGACGTGCCCCACGTGAGGGTGTCATTCTTGTAGGTGTGCATAGGCTTGAGGGACCAGTGGAAGGCATCTGCGATGGAGCGGCCTTCCCTGTGACAAGTCGACATCGTGGAGTCTCGGCGGCGAGGCGCAGCAAACTCTCAGCAACGGATGTGTGATGTTGAACGCGCGTGTAGGGAGGAGGCGCTGTCTGGCGTCATGGGGGCGTCAATAGCAGACCTAGCAAGGTCGATGCGTCAACCTATGAGTGCGTCGTACCGGTTTTTGCCCCAGACCCGGTATGGCTTCGTCGGGGCCTCTGGCTTTATGTTAGGCTAGGTAGAAGTCTGGGCATTCGGCTCACACTTTCTACACCCCTTATTAATGGATAGAAGCAGCGACAGATATTACCAAAATAGCGGATTCGGACATATTGATGCATTACTTTGTAAGGTCTTTGTGAATAATTAATAAAGTTACTACATGTATCTCCCAGATGCAAAGGCCGGGGGTCATCCTCCTTTATTAAAAAAGTAAAAAGAAATCCATACCATGCATGCTTTATCTAACGTCAGCTTCTGTTAGGTTTTATCCGATCGGGTTGCACGTGTTAAAAATATGGGGATGCTTAGGAGGCAGTCGATTGAAATTTCATTTTAGGTCGGAGAATCAACATGAAGCGTTAGATAAAAAACCAATGCACCGGATAATCTCTTCTACCTCGAATTGTTTGTTCCTGGAAACAATAGTTCCCTGGTATTCTTCTTACTCCCGCCGCCCTGCTGCCGACGCCCGCGGCCAGCGGCGCTCCCGAGCCAGCCTTGCCGCCCCGCCCTCCCCCAACCTCTTCCCACCGCCGGGCATGCTGCCACCGGCCCCCTCAAAAATAAAAACTTATGTGTGGTCAAATGAGCATACGGATTATCATTTTATAACCACATGCCAACATACGCTTGGGAATCTTAGACACAAAGGCCTGAAATCAGAGAAATTTTGGAAGATCACACATGTTGATAAGTTAAATTAGTGTGCACTAACCTTGGAGCATTACATTAAATAGTAGAGGCATGCAAACTATTTTTCACTATTCTAGAACATTATTTAAAATTCATGTAACTACAAAAATGACTACAAACAGGTCAGAAAATCCTATAGCTATAATAGCCCTGCTATCCCATCCTGGGAAAGACCGAAGGAATCGCAAAAACCAGTAAATGGATGGGTGCACGATGCACTGAGTGAATCAAACATATTAGGCCAAATGAAAAAAAAAAACATGATTATTTATAGGTGTTGGCTAAATTACCGTTTTAGGTGTTGTTGGCTAAACTACTGAAAGACGAAACATTTCTACAAAAACTGGTAGCTAAAAGTTTTTTTTACATAACTGGTAGTAGTAGCTAAAAGCTAAAACAAAATTGAAAAAAAAAAGAATTGTCCGAAAAACTAGTGGTTGAGGCCTATAGAAGGCCCACAAAAGGAGCCATCGTCTTGTTTTTTGTTTCCTCTCCCTCTCTCGAGTCCCGATTTGCGCCGGCGACGGAAGCAGTTCATCTCCATGGCGGCGACCGCGCTCCGGATCGGCGGCCGCGCCGTCCGGCCATCGCTGGCCGCGGCGGCGGCGCAGCAGAACCATCCCACCACCTCTCGGCTCTTTCACAGCACGGTATTTTCGACCCTTGTTTGCTCCCATCGTAGGAACCCTAACCCTAACCCTAGTAAGGCGGATTCTCCCCTGCTGGCGTGTGAATGCTGGTGACGCTGTTCTATTCTGGAAGGATGCTTGGGAACAAGATGGCTTGCTGATGGACCAATATGAGCACCTCTTCTCTTTTGCTCTTCAGGAGTATCTCCCAGTCCAGGAATTCAGGGATCATCTGCACTACTTTCACCAGCCTCTATCCTTGACCTCCAAATCAAATTGAACAGTGTGTTTGCTTGCACATTCAGTACCTGGCTGAGATGATGAGGCTGAGCAATGCTGCTAATGCCTGGCCGCATAAATTGTTCAAACAAATTGTGTACCTGGCTGCCTGGAAATCTGGAATATCTGGAAGCAAAGTAACTGGAAATACTTTGATGCTGTGACTCCTACATTGGAAGGGTGGGCTGCTGTTCTTAAGGAGGATTTATAAATCAACTTAAGTTCAGGGTCTCCCCTAATCTATCTGACTTCCTAACCTCTTTTGTAAATTCCATTGTACTCTGCATGTTTAATTAGCAACCTAGCGCTTCCTTCTCGTTTACCAAATGCTACAATCTGAATCTGAAAGAAGGGCATAATAATCCTGGGTTCAGAAAATTCGCTTGATATGCTGCTGGTCTTAATTTACTTGCATCCTTGACTGAATTTAGCTGGGTGCTAGTGCATGCTGTCAGACTCAAGTGCTGAATGACATTATCGTTGCATTGTTTGCCAATTGATTGATTGCACGCCTCTTGGAATCTTTTTGATTGCTACTGCTGTCATAAAGCATATATACCTGCTCTACTTCTGAGATAAACTTCGATATTGATCTGTTCCTGATTTGGGTTAATGCGGTTTCTCCCTGTCTTGCTCTGTCAATAACAATGCAGAAGGCGGCTGCAACTCATTCGGCTGAGATCCTGCAGGTCAAAGAGGAGCTCTACCGCATGATGTCCGAAAACAGGGACAAGATAGGAAATCAGAAGGGCCTGATCAAGCACCTCTCATCCCATGTGGAGCCTAAACCCGAGGACCCCGTCTGGTATGATCTTGAGCCCGGTATTGTTCTATATGCCTGTTACAGTCTTGGTTTACAAGGGCTCTAATCTCTCTTGTACTTCTCTGCAGGCGCTTCTATCGTAGGGCAAAGTGGTACCATTTAGTCATGATGTATAGCCCAGCATTCCTTTATGGCTACATGTCTATGTTGGATGTGCCTGATGGGAAGAAGGAGATGACACCAGCTGAGAAGGATGATTTTAACAAGAGGATGGCCGCGTTGATGCCCAATGTGGAACTTTGAGGGCAGCTAGTTGGATATAGTGACTAACCCCAGCACTTTATGTAGTTGCCATCTTGCCATTGCTCTGTTTGGACACTGCGGCTTTGTTAGACTAAATTATCTGTCATGTTCAGTGCGATTATATGTTATGGTAAGGCTGAACTAGCTGTGATGCTTGGTGAAAAGTGCTATCTTAAAAGTTAAGACTGAGTTATCAGTGAGAATGTTGGCTCAAGTGGTATAGTACTATATTGATGTTATTTGGGTCTCCCTTGGCAAGTTAGTTGATTGGTTCTTTGTTTGTTGAAGGATGTGCGAGCTCTTTGCTCACACTGTATTTCGTTTGTCTTATGCATAGCTGAAAACGTGCTTGTGTGGAAAGGGTGATGACTATTTGGCTACTCTGCTGTGTTCTGTAACAGTAAGACATGATTGCTCTCTAACTGCCCCAGTGTGTCAAGATAATTCAGTTTTTGTGACTTAGCAGTACAGTTTCATGTACCATTAATCTTTACAGGGAATGAAGATCAAGAGTGTTACAAGATGCCTGCATGTAACTTTAAATCCAGTCACAGCCATGTATGAACCAATTTTGATTGAATGATGATACTCTTTTCTGACCTCTTGTATGATCATCCTAGTCTAGCAAGCCAACATTGATTTCTTACAGCCATCAAAAGGAATCATTAGTTACACCCACCAGGTTATTCAAATGCTCATCTAAGCCTGCTATGCTTGTAACTGTCTTTAGTGTCATCTCCAATGGTGTTGCATATGTACCCAGCATCATCTTCGAAAAATCCATATCTTTTCCTCAGCCCATAGAGAGCAAAGCCGATGAGTATCTTCAGGAGTACAATGACAAGCAAAACTGGGAGTTCGTTTAGTCTTGATGTCTTCGCAATAACACTCTTAATCTTCTAGTACTACTACATTTTTCAGGCCTTGGATATTTTAGCTGTCAGCTGGGACATAGTGAAAGTATGATAGTGAATCTCAAATATCCTTAACGTTTTAAATTTGCATAGCCCTCTGTAAATTTGGCTTGCAGTGATAGAGAATGGAGAGAACCGGAGTGTGGATATTGCGACAGACAACTTCATACAGAAAACACCACGGGGGAACTTTTCAGAGGCGTCGGTCATCAGCATTGGTCTTAATTTCTTTTAACAATAGTATTAGTGTATGAAGAAAAGTACTATACTGAAGATAGAATTTACTGAATCCTAGTAGTCACTTTCTTTATACTGTGTAATACCTCGATAAATAATTTGTTATACTGTTTGGTGCCTTGATAAATAAACGAAGTGGCTCACTGCAGTTTAGCAGTATGTTAAGAGGGCAAGAATGAACTAGAAAAAGAAGCAAAATTCTCACAAACCACTGGTCAAAATCAGTTGGAACTTCCCCAGATCTTTACTGGGCACATATTCTTTTTTTTTTGAGAAAACAATATTCAGTAAGTAAGATAACTAGCCCCCAAACTCGCAGTGGCCACTGTTGAAATATTACGGTGGGCCTAGGGCCCATCTAACAATTTCAAAAGAATCTCACGTTGCTAGTTGGAGAGGAGTTGGACCTCCTTATAAGGGATTCTCTTCCACATGCTATTGGAGCTTGACAAGAGAAGTGGTTCCCGTGCGCTCCTCCTCTGCCTAGCCTCGCCGATCTAAGAAGTTGAATCGTGGGCTGTTAACGACTTGGACGTAGGTTCAGCTCACGCGAAATAGATCGCACCCTTGATTTCTTGTAGCAAAACCGTTCCAGTTGCACGATTCCTAGAGCTCGACATAACGGAGTCCATAATTTTAGGTCTTTACTTGCGTTTACAAGGTTGCATGTTTGTCTAGTGTGATGTTCGAAATGCCAATCATTGCCTTTCTCTTGAGCAAACTATATAATGCTGGGAGCATGTTCACCGCAACAAAAAGACAAAGAACTGACCATCCATCTTTACACAAGAGTATGGCTTTGTACCTAAACTATCATATCATAACCATATCGTAGTGCTAGCTAGCCAAACTGTAAGTCATCATAATTTAACTGAAAACAAACTGGAGCCATCTTTGGTTCTCAATTTTCAATCTTGACTTCCCTGGTTTTCCTCATTAACAGTTTGGGCTTTTATCCCAATGCCGCTCTTGGCTCTAACCACAGCAACAGTAACCAAAACGAAGATTGTCGCGTGGGCAGCTGCATCCAGCAAAGCGTTAGCCCTTGTAGCAAACCGCATGCAGGTCCTACAGGTCATAAGAGAAAATGTCAATTCTTGTCAAACAAACAGGAAATTAAGGAAGAATAGACAAAGTTATTTTGTATCTGCATGCATCTTGTTTGAATCTCTGATATTTTTACGTACCTGAGAGTGCCATGTGGTTTTGGAACGACTTTTTGCCGAGAAAGATATGGGAGTGCTAGTGGAAGCATGTGATGCTCACCAAGAGTCTCACAATTCTTGTCTGCCTTACCCAACACATACAACTCCCTTTTCTTCTGCACCGCCTTAGATACCAAGTTTCGTAGCTCATCTCTCTTCTGCTGGATCTCACGCGTAAGGTCTGTAGGAGCATGCTGGATTGACACACGTAGATGATGATCAATGTACTTTGTATCATGTAGCATTAAGTAATTGCTGATTGTGATCGGTAAATAATTTAAGAAGGATATTGTCTTGTATGTCAATTAAGTAGGGCTTGATATATACAAAATGCAACATCCATGCATGTGTAACACCTAATAATAAAACCATACTTAATGTATATAGAATAGATAGATGGAGCGAATATACAATGTAGGTTCGGTTTGGTTGCTAATTAAATAAGGGCCAGATTACTTTAAATCGGTACAAGGTTAAACAAGTACTCCCTCCGTCCCAAAATTTTTGTCTTAGATTTGTCTAAGTATAGATGTATCTAGTCATGTTTTAGTGCTAGAAACATCCGTATTTCTAGATAAATCTAAGACAATTTTTTTGGGATGAAAGCAATATGATGCTACGTAATTTTGCTCTATCAAAAACATTTAAACTTGTCTCCATCCAAATAGAAAGGAGAAGAAAAGTCATTTTAACACATTTTTTTTAGAAAAGGAGGATGACCCCCGGCCTCTGCATCTGGGAGATGCATACGGCCACTTTATTAATTATTCTCGAGGACCTTACAAAGTATTACAACAATATGCCTGAATCCGCCATCTTGGCAACATATGCCACTACTCATATCCATATGATGAAGGGGTGCTACCTGTGCCAAATACCCGTACTACTCACCTAAGCCTATCATCAAAAGCCAGAAGCCCCAGCCGAGCCACATACCGGGTCTGGGGCATAAACTGGTCTGACGCACTCACATGTGTCGTCGCCGCCATCTTCCACAGGTCCGTCTTCAGAGCAGATATTGAGGCTTCTACCTTGTCAGGCCACTCCGCCATCGACGCCACCTTGACGCCAGACAACTACCTCCACCTGCGCGAGTCCATCACCGCGCATCGGGCGCCGAGTCTCCACTGCACCACACCGCCGAGATCCGCCGTCATCAATGTGAAGGATGAAGCACCACTCCACCAAAAAAGGCGCTCGCTGGTCCCTCGATCCCGTGTATGCCTCCAAGAATGACGCCACCAAGGAGGAAACGACACCAACGCGCCACCGTCATCCGATCAACTGATCTAGGGTTTCCCCCGGAGGTAGCGGATAGAGGTCTAGAGCTTTTCCACGACGATGCCTTCAAGAAGGTAATGCCATAAAAGGGTGCCACCAACGCCGGTCTTGGCATCAAGCCGAGCACAGGGTTTTCACCCGGATCCGCTTGAAGAACCTCCATCACGTATTGTGTGCACGGGTCGCCGCCGATCTGAGCCGCCTCACGTCGAGCAGGCCACACCGGCCAAATTAGATCAGTCCGGAGGGCACAACCCGCATGGTGCCGACCCAACCACACCGGCCAGATTAGACCAGATTATTTGCTTTTTTTTATTGTTTTCAATGTAAGACATCAATTTTTTTTGTATGGCAGAGCAATTTCAAATCATCAAACTTTTTTCCAGATCCGTGAACATGTTGAAATAGCATGAACTTTTTTTCGAATTTATGAACCTTTTCAAATTCATGATGACCATGATGGCGTCGGAGCTGACCAGTGAGAACCTAGCCGAGCAGATGGTCATGATGCTACCGAAAGAAGGTAAGCCTCGGTGCCAGCATGGACACGATGGTGCCATACTGACCTGTGGCCATGTGGTGGTGCAAGTGAGAAAGAAAGATTACGAGACCACTAGCATTCCCTGACCATATCCGTCGGTCCATCCCCCTCCCCTCTCCCCCTCGCGTCGCCCCCGCGGGCGGCCGAGCGGGGCAACCCTAGCCGCCGGCCTCCCTCTTCCCCCTCCCGTCTCCCTCCCCCCGCCGTCGCCGGCTAGCGCCGCTGGGCAAAGCCCTGGTGGCGCCGGCGGCGGCGGGAAGCTTTCCCCCTTTTTTTTGCTCAACCTAGGGTTGGCGTGGGACGATCTGGCCGGGCGGGGGCACCGCGCTCGCGAGGGGCCGGCGGCGCCGCAGCAGATGCGGGTGGTGACGGCGTGCGCGGGCGGCGGGGCCGGCCAAGCGCCTGTGCGGGTTGTGCGTCGGCTTCGTGCGGCGGCTCTCTGGCGGATGCGCGTGCCGTCGGGCGCCCGTTCTAGCGGCCTGGCGGGCGGCGGCCCGTGGCGGCCCGATCCAGGGCGCCACGGGGAGCGGCTGCTCGCTCTTCGGGCGGCGGCATGGTAGGCGGCGGACTCGGGCCGGCGGCCTGAATCTGGGCCAGATCTGGCAGGGCGGCGCGGATCCGGCGAGGTGGTGCTGCTTGGGATCCCTCGGGCGGCAGTGGGGCAGCCTGCTGCTCCTTGGCAGCGGTGGTCCATGCTTCAGGAGGTTGGTGGTGACGGTTTGTCTCTCCGGCGTGTCGTGACGGTGCGGATCCAGTATGCGGTGGTGGATGTCGTTCGTCGGCGTGCAGGTGTCGGGAGCCGACTTGGTCCGCGCGGGTGCAAGCTTATGCGTTAGTGCTCTTCTCTCTTGTTGCGTTGTGGTGCCGTCAGTCCGAGGTTGCTCGTCAGGCGTCGTCGTGCCGTCGGACAGATCGACACCATTGACCACGGACATGGCGTCGTTCCAGTGTGATCGCGGTGGCCGTCGGTGGTCATCAGGTTGTCTCCCCCCTGGTCCACCGGGACCGGCTGGGGATACAAGCGTGGGCGCCTCCTATTGTGGAGGTGCCGACCCAAACCCGCTGGCTGATACTGGGCTAGGGGTGAAAGGTGGTCCCTTTCACTCTTACTACTGTGGTCGGGTGCTCTTGTGACGAAGATGGTCGGCGGTTCCTCGGGGCATGGATGGCGGGCTTCACGGTTGGCTTTCTGGCAGGCTCCATGGTGGCGGTGGTGGCTCCATCTTTAGGTCGTGGGGGCGACTAGGGATGTAGTGGCGGGAGGCCCAGGACTGCTCTGGCAGTGGCCAGATCTGGGGTGGGCAAGCTTGACCCTCGTTGTGGTAGTGGCCTGTTCTCATCGTGGTGGCGCAGGCGAGTGACCGAGCGAAAGCTCGGCGCTTCTGGCACCGGCGACGGCGACGCCTGTGGGTGTCGCTTGCTTCTTGACACTAGTAGAAAAAGGGTCAAATGTTCACCCCTTTAGCCCCGGTTTATATTTGAGCCGCCACTAATGTGACCATTAGTGCCGGTTCGAATGGCTATGCATTAGTGCCGGTTCGTAATGAACCTTTAGTACCGGTTCGTGCCACGAACCAGTACTAAAGGGGTGGTGGCAGGCTGGCGTCAGGCCAGGGCCCCACGAGCCCCTTTAGTGACGGTTTGTGACACAAACCGGTACTAAAGGTCTAACCTATAGTACCGGTTTGTGTCACCAACCGGCACTAAAGAGTCTTAACCTATAGTCCCGGTTGAAGACACAAACCGGCACTATAGGGCAATTTTCAAACTCTAC
>NC_041380.1:603239391-603270615 GCF_002162155.2 Triticum dicoccoides | reverse complement strand
ATTTCAGTTTTGAAAAAATCAAAAGAAAATGATAAAAACTTCAAAAAATAAAATCCTTACAGAGGTAGTTATATTACTACATCTACTAGTTAGGAAAATTTGAAAACTTAAATTTGGACATGTTTTGCAAAAAGTGTAGGGAAAATGTAAAACAGCTATAACTTTTGCATACGGTGTCGGAAAAAAACGTATAATATATCAAAAAATTCAGCACGAAAATCTGCATCCGATGGAGACCGCCTACGACCTGTTTGCAATTTTTTAAAATCCTCAAATTTCAAAAGGAAAAAAAAGATATGGTCAAATTTCAGTTTTTTAAATTTTTTTGGTTAAATCTGGTCAAACTACTTATTCAAGAAGTATTAATGTTACTACATAATTATTCAAGAATATTAGTGTTACTAAATAATTATTTCAATTTTTTAAATTTTGGTCAAACCTGGTCAAACTATAGTCAAACTGTGGTCAAACTTATTCAAGAAATATACTAAATAATTACTGTTTTTAGAATAATAGTTTCAAACTCAAATGGTGAAACGTGTGACCTAATGCTCAAGCTAAACTGCTGAGGGTTAATAGGATTGACAGCTTACATTTGTCAGGAAAACAACAAGTGCAGACCTGGAATTTAGGGGGAATAGAACTCTGAAGTTAAGCGTGCTCAGGCTGGGGGAGTGAGAGGATGGGTGATCGGCCGGGAAGTTAGGCGATTTGGAATGAGTGATCCACACTTGAGCAGTTAAGAGAGGTGATTAGAGACTAAATCATCAAATAATTCAGAAAAATAAAAAATACAAAAATCAAAAAAAATTTCCAAAAAATTCAAAAAAAACCTTTAGTACCGGTTGGTAACACCAACCGGTACTAAAGGTCCCCCATACCAGGGCGCGAGCTCACGCCACGTGGTGGCACTTTAGCGCCGATTCATGCCGAACCGCTACTAGGGGGGGGGGGGCTTTAGTGTCCACCCTTTAGTGCCGGTTATGGAACCGGCACTAAAGGCCCTTACGAACCGGTTTTAAAGCTCTGTTTTTTTACTAGTGTGAAGACGGCGTCGTGGATCCAGTACCTCTGCCAGGGCTCACGGTGAAAATCGTTGTCTGCTCTGAGACTCGGCAGCGGCGACGCTTCGCGCCGTAACCCTCCTAGGGGTTGTCTTTGAGCTTAGGGGTCCATGTCCGTGCCTCGGCGAGGTGTTAGGCTTGTTCTATGCTTATGTTTTATCTGTTGGTCTGTTGTGTAAGGGGCCTCCCCATCATATTGTATCGTTTGGCCATGTACTCTGGTTTGTTGCTTTATTTATAAAGCGGGGCGAAATCCTATTTCGAGAGAGTGGGAAAGAAAGTACGGGTCCACATCATTACAAACCCACCCGGAGTGGTCTAAAGGACGAAAAGTATCTGATTTTAATAGTTGAAGGATTAAATTTGTCTGGTTTAGAAGTTGAAGAATTATTTCTAAACTATCCGTAAAGTTGAGGGACAAAAAAATATGCTTTTCCCAACTACGTTATAAGTATCATGCACGTACCGAGAAACTCCACAACTAACAGAGAAAGAGAATTGAACATAGAAATAACTTTTGAGACTATTTACGGTACATCCTACTCCTTCTACCCACTAGTATTACATGGGTAATCTCAGTCGTTGATTACATGGGTAATCTTGTCAATGTTTGGTTCGTAATTTATAGAACCCCTCTTGGAGGCACATCGTTGCCGCCGCCTGCCAACGGCGGCATCCGTCTATACTGTATGACAGCCCGCCATGTATTCCCTATGTGCTCACTCGTCATGCGGTGCGGCCACCATTGTTCGTCCATCCTGTGTTCTAGCGAGATTCGATTGCATTGTCTGCATGTGTTGATTGTGTGCCGCCGCCGACTTGTGTACGTATACCATGCGTGATCGCCGGATCTATCGGCTGCTTATCATATATACCATACTAATGCATCTGGACATGATTGATCTAATTAGGGAGGCTAGCTTCGATAGCTTTGTACGTGATGTCTTCCAGGCAAGGTACAGTCATCTCCTTTTTCCCGCCAAAAAAGTGGATTTTGTTGGCTTAGAATGGAGAATTAAGAGATACATAAAACAAAGACCACACACCTGGCGCCGGCCATTGATGCTTCCTGCGATGCACGGCACGCTTGCCCGTATGCAAGGTGGCTCGTCATGGCGTTACCAGCTAGGGTCAAAATTGATCGGTCGATCGCTACGTGATGCTAGCTTGTGGTAGATGATCGATTTCGGTCCTTAGCCGGCGGAAACTGTCGCCTATGTAAACTTGCAATAGAAAAACACGGACCGAGATTGATTTTTGGTGGTGCGTGTGACCTTTTCGTTGGTCTTGCCTGGCTGCTATATAAAGGGGCACAAACCCACACATCACCGAATCGGAGACCAACACGACGCTATCCCAGGCCGTTTACAACCAGAACATCGTTCTGGTTTACACACAGATGTAAACTCCTACGACTTGTACTAGGACTTGTTTGATCTCTACTAAACCTAAGGGCATCTCCCTACTCTGACTTGTACTACGACTTGTTTTGATCTACTAAACCTAAGGGCATCTCCCAACGTGCCGACGATCAAATCATTCACGAACGTCCGAATCATGCGGTCCTCACATGTTTTGCCATTCTACACGGATCTGTATCGGTCTATCAACCGTGACAGATGTAATTTTTCTCGCAAAACAGAGGTAAAATAGAGGGCTTCGCTCATGTTTGGACTGCTGCCACGTCCGTCCTAACCACCGTGGCCCACCCGAAACACCCACCCTTCTTTCTCGTGCTTTCCATCCAACGCCATACCACTTGCCACGCCACTTTAAGCTGGTCCATATCATGCATGAAGGCGGCACTGACAGACATGACCTCTCAGGCATCACCGTATCAATGTGGATGCCGCGTCCCGAGAAACGAACTCGAGCCGCTGCACCACATTGAAGCAGGCTGACGAGCCCTTCACATGGCCTGCCCGCGAATATTTAAGTCGTGCATCGGCGATGCACATCCACACCCGAACCCCTCCTCCTCTACCTCTCCGAGCTCCTCCAATTCCAATGACGATGCCGAAGTCTTGGTTCTCCGTGCCGGTAGGTGGAGGCGGTGGCTGCGACAGCCGGTAGTTCATTGTCAGGTGGATCTTACCGCCCGCTGCCCTCGCTCTCTGGGAACATCGGTATCTGCGGCGGCCGGCTCCTCCGACAAAGAGGAGATCATCGTCTCGTCCGGTGACGAGGAGCACCAGAAGCCGTAGTGCGATTGCGCCTCCTCACGGAGGCGGCTCTGATGGACGAAGAGTTCGTCCGTCAGATGGAGATAATAACCGAGCGCCTGCTCCGTCATATGGGCCTAGCGCCACCATCGCCGGCGTGGGTCATGGAGAAGCCACCTCCCTACCATGTTGCCGCATCAAGCGGGAGCCCACGTCCCCACTCCGGAGGGTCAACGAGGAGTCTGTTTCCCCCAGCGCAACTGCGGTGGCATCCAGATTGGACGTCGTGTAAAGGGCGAGCCGACCTCGCCCGCACGCAACCACGGCGTCCAGATTAGACTCCACATCAAGGACGAGCCAGTCTCGCCCCCACGCAGTCGGTACGCCCGCATCGCCCCCTCATAAAGGAGGAGCTCCCGCCCGCGATCACGAAGGTGCGGGGCCACATTCTCCACTACCTCGGAGGTGGCGACCCCTCGGGCTTGAGGGTCATCGTCTCCGAGGAGGAGTGCGCAGCACGGTATGACTGGAGCAACGCTGCCCATCGCTTCGCTTTCGCCAAGACCGACGTGTCGCCGGAATGGGTCTGCAATGACCCAGACCCCCGCCATCGAGTGGACCCTCGAATGCTCTGTCGCCACCACAGGCGTCGGCACCGCCTTGACGGCGAGCTTGCCAAGATCAGCGAGGAGTGGTCACTTGGTGACTGCTCTGCCAATGCTGCCAGGGGCGAAGCCACTACTAGGGCTCTGCCGGTGCCATCGGCATTGGCCGCCGTGGCCCTCTGCAGCGCATAGCAAGAGGCGGGGCGGCTCGTCCGCAAGCAGTAGGCAGCCACCGGACAAGGCTGTTGCGGCCCTGCAGCGCCCTTCTGCTGTTGAAGGGACCACCCTGACAACGATGATACGAACGACGATGGCCACGCGGCAGGACAAACCGGCCATGCCTACAAGGTGGTCGTCCGGTATAGGGTTTTAGTTAAAGGATCATTATATGGATATTATGTCCGAAATTTTATGAAATCGGCCAAGTTCCATGAATTTCACCCAGTTTAGTTGAAATGCGGTTTGAAATGTATGCGGGTAGCGTAGGATGGCCGACTCCCACATCAATGGCCATGGACTCCTGATGCAAACATAGATGATGCTAGTGATGTCGGGAAATTAATAAGACGGCATACTTATGCTCCCAGTTATTGTCAGTTGAGTAAAGATAATGGAGTGGACAAAGTTTTGGTTAGTATTTGTACGCAAGAAGCTGCATGTATGTTTGATCAAGGCGTGCAGGAATTTGGTTGTTTTTTCTGGTTGTCACGTACAAAACATGGCCCGGTTATAGATGCACAAGAGATATTTTTTATTGAGACTAATCAAAGAATCCTAACCTGCTACTATTTCTTGCAGTCAAGACCGCCGGAGCAACAAGAGTACGTCAACAGATTTAAATGGTGGCAGTTGCTTTCCTTGAGAGATATAGGTTGGGGGCCACCTAATAAATTGTGTTTTGTTATTTTAGATATTTATTTTGTAATGATTACCTGCTAAAATAAAGCACGTCATCAGTTTTACTTTCCTTAGTTATTTTGATCGAGAGTTAGAGATAGAAAGAAAGTTTGTTCTGTCAACTTCTTAGGCAAGTTTGAGTCCGCAGGTATACTAGTATATATAGTCAGAGTATGGTCAATGTAAAAGGCCAGGTTATTTTATATGAAATAGACACGGTGTGTTTTTCAGGGTAGACACCCGTATCAAGTTTTGGAGGAATCTTTAGAAAACCTTTGTGTTGCGATTTCTCTTCGTGGAAATTGTTTTGCGCGTGAGTACCTTCGTCGAGATTGGTTTTCTCGTGCTGGTCCGCAAGGTTCAAACCTTCTACTTCGTGTACATTGCGTGCGCAGGCGAGAGGTTGCTACTGCTGGTGATGGAGTGTCGTGAAAGATCGGGCCCCAACAACGGATCGGATCTCACTACGAGGTTCGGTCCACATCAGTTGGTATTCAAAGCAAAGGTTATTCACGATACAATATTTTTCTTCAAGTTATTATTGAACTTGTTTATCATGAGGAAAGATTGTAGCTCGCAAATGATGATGTCGGTGGAGAAGGATCCATTGCGTGCCTTGCCGTGGTACCAATGCTTTACGCGTGTGCGTGTAGGGCCGGCGAGCTGTGCATCTTTGATGAATTGCTATTCTGGGATGAATTTAGTGAGTCGGACTATGGTTAATGCTTTGAACCTGCCGTTGATTGAACATTCAGAACCGTATGAGCTTTGGTGGAAGGATAAGTTTGTCAAGATTATGCATCGCGTCGAGGTGCGGTTTACTTTATGCGGATATGGTGATCTGGTTATGTGTGATGTCCTTCCTATGCACATGCATACATGTTCGATACTGTTAGGAAAACCATGGACAGATAAAAAACAGTTAACATATCATTCATTGGAGAATTTTCTTTTGTTCATGAAGGACAATAAGTACCAGTTGACACGTACACTTTTGATCAGTATAAGGTGGACCGTCAGAAGCGGGATATTGCTCATGCTGCATCAGAAGTAAAGAAGAAGAAATTTGAAGCTCCTAAAAAAAATTTGGTCATTGCTCAGTCTGCTATTGTTGAAGAGATTGACTTGAAACCGAGGACGGTTTCTGTAAGTGCATCTAGTGCCACCCCTAGTTGGTTTTGGAGTATTGACGACAAACCTAGTTGAGGGACTAATGTGTTCGTGATAATTGCAGGATAACACAGGTAGAAGTCCCTCATTGATTCAGTTTTACTACCAGAGATGACCCCCAAAAATGTATGAAGACATTGAAGCCAAAGGTGGTATATGAAGATATTCACACTGAAGATTATGACAAAAGAAGACACGTTATGAAGCCTATGGAGCTCGAAGACTTAGATCTTTCGTAGTTCTTTTTCTTTAGTGTTGAGTCATAGGAACCACCGTACTGCTAAGTGGGGTCCAGGAGAACCAGTCAGAATGACTGAAGTGATGCCTAAACCCAAAACCTATGTCTTCGAGGGAAGATAATGAGAGCGAATCTTGTCCAGAGCCGGACAAGTCAGCTTTGCTTGTAGCCCAAGTAAAGTTGCCATGAGAGTTTGAAATCTGACCGTTGAGACACGTGTCAGTTCCTTTGTGACCCAGGGTCATTTCGGACAAATCAGGTCGGGTTGCCAAGTGGCTATAAATAGCCCACCCCCTACAACCATAAACGGTTGGCTGCTCAGATTTTAGTGCACGGCTTTTGTCGTTTGAGAGCAACCCACCTCGAAGCCTTTGAGAGAAAATTCCTAGCGAGGAGAAAAGCCCTAACCACCCAGAGCCAGAGTAAATTGGGCATCACTTAAGTCTTCTTGTCTGTGTGATCTGAGGACTTATTACACTTGAGGACTGTGAATCCTCCAGACGGTTAGGCGTCGCGTTCAGAGCATCCAAGAGACATTGTGGATTGCCAGTGAACGAAGTCTGTGAAGGTTTGGAAGTCTACCTTGAAGACTTACCAGAGTGATTGGGCGAGGACTATGTGACCTTAGCTCAAGGAGAATACGGTGAGGACTTGGTGTTCTGAGCTGCGTGTTCAGGACTGGGTGTCCGGGACTGTGTGTCCTAAGGTTTAAATACCTAGCCGCTTCAACCAGACGTACAGTTGTCACAGCAACTAGAACTGGTCCAACACATCATTGTCTCCAACGAGTCACCGATTTCATCTTCACTTCCTTTTCTTACTGTTACTCATTGTGAAGCCATTGCATGCTTGCTCTATCTTTTGTCTTCACAACGTGAATGTATGATCTGTTTGGCTTCATAACTTCTTCCTACCTGATCCTTATTAGACTGCAGCTGTTTGTCTTTGTGCTTTCACTCTATTGAATACTTGACCATGGCTTGCCTAGTGTAATCTAACTTCCGCTGCATAGCAATAGGCAAAATCTTCACTGTTTGTCTTCATAACTCCCACGTTTTGAAGACTTTCATAAAAATCGCCTATTCACCCCCCCTCTAGTCGATATAACACACTTTCAATTGGTATCAGAGCAAGGTGCTCCCTTGTTCTGTGTGATTCAGTTTAACCACCTGGAGTTTTAGCTATGTCGACTGCAGGGATAATCAAAGTCTCCACTGCGTGCCCCGTCTTCGATGGAACTGAATATCCCTACTGGAAGAATAAGATGCGCATGCATCTTGAAGCCATTGACGTCGACCCATGGTATGTCGTCGAGAACGGCGTTCCCAAGGCTGGAGAAGGTGTCACTGCTGCTGATGTCAAAAAGTTCACTCAACTGGACTCTACTGCCAAAAATATCATCTGTGGTCATCTGACAAAAGGACAGTATGGCCGTGTGAGTGCCTTGAAGACATCCAAGCTGGTCTGGGACTGGCTCTCCAAGGTCAATGAAGGCATATCAACCCAGAGAGATCAAAGAATCAGTGTTCTTCTCAACCTCTTCAACCGGTTCAAGCGAAATGACAATGAGAATGTCCAGCACACATTTGACCGGCTCACTGACATCACAAATGAGCTTCAAGCCCTCGGCGCCACTGAGATCACCAAACATGAAATCGTCAAGACGCTGCTGAGATCACTTGATAGTTCGTTTGACATCCTAGCCCTGATGATTCAAGAACGTCCTGATTTCAAGACACTCGATCCGTCTGACATACTTGAGAGGCTCAACACACATGAGTTTCAGCTTTCTGAAAAAAGAGATATCTACAGTCCAAACTATTGGCGAACTCGTGCCTTGAAGGCAAAAGCTATTTCCTCATCTGAAGAAGAATCTGACAGCAGTTCTGATGACCCTGAAGACATTGGAAGGGAACTTGCAATGCTAGTGAAGAAGTTCCAAAAATTCACCAAGAAGAAAGGCTTCAGAAAATCTTCACGATCTAGCTCAAGGAATGATGAAGCTTCTGCTCATGACTACAAGAAGAAAACATGTCACAAGTGCAAGAAAACTGGACACTTCATCTCTGAGTGTCCACAGTGGGACAATGAGAATAGAAGGAAGAAGAAGAGCAAGGAATATGATTCTGACGACAAGAAGAAGAAGAAATACTCAAAGTCTTCTTCCAAGTCTTCCTCAAAGTCTTCATCACACAAAAAGAGCTCATCTGGCAAGGCACGTGCGTTTGTTGGCAAGGAGATGGATTCAGAGGAGGAGTCCGCTTCTGAGGAGGCAGAGGTGGAGTCTGAGGAGGAGTCTGATTCTGGCATTGCGAGTCTGGCTACAGCATACGTCGCCAAGTCCATCTTCAACACTAAAGACAATGACTTCATCACCGACACCGATGCAAATGACAAGAACGACTCCACTCCTACCTACTGCTTCATGGCACGCAGTGCCAAGGTAAACACACGCACTACTCGCTATCAAACATCTAGTGACGATGATTCTGACTGTGATTCAAAACCCAGCTACAAAACACTTGCTAAAATTGCAACTGAACAACAGAAAGCTATGGAACATATTCAAAAACTGTTAGACAGAAGCGATGATCTGTTGGGTGCTGAAATGACTCGATCTGAATCCTTAATTGAAGACATAAAAAATCTTCATGTTAAGTATCAGGAACTTGAAGATCGTCTTGATACTCTCTCAACAACTCATGAAAAGCTTTCCTATGATTATCTTCAAAGGAAGCAAGAACTTGAGAAATTGAGAGCGGCTCATGAAGATCTTCAAAAGAAAAATGAGTCACTTCGCGCCGAACAGATCAGTTCCGCTCAGGAAGGATTTGAACCACCATGTCTTAATGCATTGAGCGTGATAATGCTACTTCTGTTGCTGAATGTTCCACTGCTACTGCTGCTGCAATATCTTCAACTGTTGATGTGGTAACTAACCCCTCTGCTGAGGATACCACTGCTATTGCTGATGAGAATGCTAGGTTGAAGACATTGCTTGAAACAGGGATGTACAAAAGTCTTAAAGGACATCAGACATTATGTGATGTCCCCAAGAAGCAGATTCTGAACCGAAACCCTAGGAAAGAGGGTGTTGGGTTTGTAAGGAAAATAAATGCAGATGGCTCTTGTTGGAAACCTGAGCAGTACCCCAAAACCACATGAGTTGCTGCAAAGGAACCTTCAACAGATCCATCCAATTTATCTGGCTTCACTTGTGCTAACCCCATTATCATTGATGAATCCTTTGATGCAAACTATAAACTGTTTAAGAATCAGAATGGTGAAGTGTTTGCCAGGTACATTGGTACTAACTGCAGGAATGGGCCGCCTATGAAGAAGATCTGGGCTCCAAAAAAGTGTCTGGAAAATCTTCTGTGAATGTCTTCATGACACCTCACTTGAAGAAGACAAACCTCAGACCAAAGGCTTCATACGGTCCAAAGGCTTCATACAAACAGAGGACTCACCTGAGTCACACTAACGCAAATGTTTTGCAGGGAAACCATACTCAGGCATATGAATATGAGAGCGGTTCATCGAACCGTTATGTTCATATGACCAAAAATTATTCTGCTTATTCCTATGAGTATTATTGTCCACCTGCAAGACTGTTTGCTAAGGCTTCAAAGCCAAAATTCTCAGATGCTGCACTTAGACTTATTGCTTCTAAGCCACCCTTGAAGATGGGTGGTTAAGAAAGCTTAACTCTCTTTTGCAGGGAAAGTCCTCCAGCAGAAAAACAAAATCTTCTGACGCTATTGCTGGGGACCTTAAAAATCTTGTAGGGCGCAAGATAAAATGCCCGAATGGCATCATTATGTACTTCGTTCCTGAATCGCATGCTACTCTCCCTATTAGTCCTAATCTGGATCTAAGTTTTCATAACCCACTGGTTCGTCAAATGTTTTTGCTTCACAATTCTCTTCGTGAAGCCTATCCCCCTAACTGCATTGTAGGGTACGACACCAGCGACTTCAAAGTCTTCAGAATGGATTATTGACAGTGGGTGTACAAATCACATGACTGGCAAAAGAAGCCTTCTTATGGACTCAACCTTACGTCCATCCGACAAGAGCCACATCACATTTGCTGACACTGGTAAAAGTAAGGTGTTGGGTCTAGGTAGAGTTGCAATCTCAAAGGATCAACACATGGATAAAGTCATGCTTGTTGAATTCCTTGGCTTCAACTTAATGTCTGTCTCAATGCTTTGCGATTTGAACATGATCGTAATGTTTGGAAAATATCGTTGCCTAGTACTAATGGAATCTGACAAGTCTCTAGTGTTTGAAATTTACCGGAAAGATGATTTGTATGTGGTAGATTTCTCAGCAGGGCCACAACTTGTAGTATGTCTTCTTGCAAAAGCTTCAGAATGCTGGCTTTGGCATCGGAGGCTTGAGCATGCTGGCATGAGGAACCTCCACACCCTTGCGAAGAAGAAGCATGTCATAGGCATCAAGGGCGTCAAGTTCAAGAAAGATCACTTATGCGGTGCCTGTGAAGCAGGGAAGATGACAAGGGAAAAACATCCTTCGAAGACAATCATGACTACCACACAACCCTTCGAACTGCTCCACATGGATCTTTTCGGTCCCACTCACTACTCAACTTTTACTACTACTGCTTGCCTCTATGGCTTTGTCATTGTTGATGATTACTTTAGATATACTTGGGTGCACATAATCCTTTACAAGACTGAAGTGCAGGATGTCTTCAGATGCTTCGCCAATCGAGCTATGAACAATTTTGGCGCCAAGATAAAGCACATCAGAAGTGACAATGGCACTGAATTCAAGAACACTGGCCTTGATACATATCTTGATACCTTGGGCATCACACATGAATTCTCAGCTCCGTACACGCCACAGCAGAATGGCGTCGTCGAATGCAAGAACAGAACACTCATTGAGATGGCCAGAACAATGCTAGATGAATACAAGACTCCAAGAAAATTCTGGACTGAAGCCATTGACACTGCATGCCATACAATCAATCGTGTTTATCTTCACAAGCTTCTGAACAAGACATCTTATGAACTCCTAACTGGCAAGAAGCCAAATGTCAGTTACTTCAGAGTATTTGGCGCAAGATGCTGGATCAAGGACCCACACCACACCTCAAAGTTTGCACCAAAAGCACATGAGGGCTTTATGCTTGGATATCGAAAGGATTCGCACTCCTACAGAGTCTTCAATCTCTTTCATTACAAAGTAGTTGAAACAGTGGATGTGCGGTTCGATGAGACTAATGGTTCACAAAGAGAGCAACTACCAAATGTGCTAGATGAAGTTCCAGCTAGTGAATCAATCAAGCTTATGGGAACTGGAGAAATTATACCTTCTGAAGCTCATCCTGAAGAAGAACTTATCATCTCAGCACCTGATCAACATGAAGACAATGCTCAGCCTGAAGACATTCCTCCCAATAACAACACAGATCAGCAAGAGCAAAGTCTTCGCCCTGTACATCCTCGTGTTGCCAATGAAGTGCAGATTGACAGAATAATTGACAGCATCAATGCACCCGGTCCACTCACTCGTTCAAGGGCAACTCAGCTAGCAAATTTCTGTGGGCACTTCGCATTCGTATCAATATCAGAACCCAAGAAAGTTGAAGAAGCCTTCAAGGAACCTGAATGGATTCAAGCTATGCAAGAAGAGCTTCAACAGTTTGAGCTGAATAATGTATGGGAACTAGTTAAGCGTCCTGATCCACGGAAGCACAACATAATAGGCACCAAATGGATATACCGCAACAAGCAAGATGAGCATGGTCAAGTTGTCAGAAACAAAGCTCGTCTCGTTGCTCAAGGATATACTCAAGTGGAGGGCATTGACTTCGATGAAACATTTGCTCCTGTGGCTAGGCTTGAAGCCATACGCATACTGCTGGCCTATGCAAATCATCATAACATACTTCTATATCAAATGGATGTGAAAAGTGCCTTTCTCAATGGCAAGATTGAAGAAGAAGTGTATGTTGCACAACCGCCTGGCTTTGAAAATCCAAAACATCCTGACATGGTATACAAGCTCAACAAGGCACTGTATGGCCTCAAACAAGCCCCTAGGGCCTGGTATGACACACTCAAATACTTCCTGAAGAGCAAAGGCTTCATACCTGGTTCCTTGGATCCCACTCTTTTCACGAAGACATATGATGGTGAACTGTTTGTGTGCCAAATATATGTGGATGACATTATCTTCGGCTGCACCAATCAGAAGTACAGTGAAGAGTTTGGATATATGATGCAAGAGCAATATCAAATGTCCATGATGGGGGAGCTGAAGTTCTTCCTTGGTCTTCAAATACAACAACAACGCAATGGCATCTTCATATCTCAAGAGAAGTATCTCAAAGATTGCCTAAAGAAGTTCGGTATGCAAGACTGCAAAGACTTCACAACACCAATGCCAGCCAAACAATATCTAGGTCCTGACGACAATGGTAAAGAGTTCGATCAAAAGGTATACCGCTCCATGATTGGTTCTTTGCTTTATTTATGTGCATCTAGGCCAGATATTATGCTTAGTGTTTGCATGTGTGCTCGATTTCAAGCGGCACCAAAGGAGTCGCATCACTTAGCTGTGAAGCGAATTCTTCGATATTTGGCTCACACCCCAACTCTAGGATTATGGTATCCAAAGGGCTCAGAGTTTGATTTGGTTGGATTTTCGGATGCTGATTATGCTGGTGACAAAGTTGATCGCAAGTCTACATCAGGCACATGTCACTTTCTGGGACGATCACTTGTATGTTGGTCTTCAAAGAAGCAGAACTGTGTATCTCTCTCCACTTCTGAATCTGAATACGTTGCTACTGGATCTTGCTGCGCTCAGCTTCTGTGGATGAAGCAAACACTCAAGGACTATGGCATTCATCTGAAGCAAGTGCCACTTTACTGCGACAATGAAAGCGCCATCAAGATTGCCAACAACCCAGTTCAGCACTCGAAGACAAAGCACATTGAAATTCGTCATCACTTTCTTAGAGATCATGTTGTGAAGGAAGACATTGATATCATACACGTCAACACTGAAGAGCAATTGGCAAATATCTTCACTAAGTCCTTGGATGAGAAGAGATTTTGCAAGTTATGATGTGAGCTAAATATCTTGGAATCCTCAAATGTCCTGTGATCAGGCACACATCCTAACACTTATGCATATTGATGACTTAGATGTGCAACACACAAAGTAGAGTATATCTTCAATCAATGAAGACATACATTCTAAGTGTGAATACATTAATGTGGAATTTGACTTCGGAGCGCCACGATAATTGTGCGCCGTGTCTGGGTCTAATACTTCCTATACGGTGGGTAACGCCACCACCAAACGTTCTATTTTGAAGTGTTTCACTCATGGCGTTACCTTGCAATATCTTCACATTTGGTTTGGCTTCGAACTCAACATGTCTTCATGATTATCTTCACTACGTTGATTATATAGATGTATACATACTGGTGTTCTGTCCTCTACAACATTCACTTATAGCTATGTCTTCTTGGTTGAATCTTTTGAACTAAGTGAATGTGATCGGACCCTAATCTCTCTATGCTTTCTATCTCAAATTATATCTCTCCAAGTCATATGCATTCTATTGAAACTGTCGAATGTCTTCACTGTGTCCTTGTCAGCAGAAGATAAAGAGACAACCATAAAGTCCGTTTTCAATGCTCATTCCTCCACATAAAATCCGGAGAAGCAGGAACGACCGCCCGACAATCCAGGCGTGCGTGGGATGTGGAACAAACCCAAAACTTCCGCAAACTGGCCACGCGTTCCTCAGATGTGAATCGCCAGGGGCACCTGTGTAATAGCACAGTGCCGCCCCTGAGCCTATAAATTCACACTTACCGCGGTCATTATCTCCTTCTTCAACCCTCGCACGAACCCTAGCGCCACCGCTAGCACTCGACGACGCCGGTGACGAAGCGCTTCGCTGCCGCAACTTCTCCGACGCCGTCTTCACGCCGATCGCGGACATCGTCCTCTCCGCCGTCGCTGTAGGTGTCTTCCGTCGCCAAGTTAGGGCACGGAGGATTGAACTGCTCGGCATCATCTCCCACTCCGTCTAGTAGTTCCAAGTGTGGTAAATAAAACTTCTTTTTACAGCCCCTTTTGATCTCATGGTTCTATCACTTTCTACCATAAGAAGTTTCTCTTCACACAAGTTAGATCTCTCTATCTGCATCTCATAACATGCCTAGTATATTCACTTGTGCTTCATGAAGTAGTTAGATTCCTCACTTGTATTGATCTGTGGGTTCGTACAAATCTGGAACCAACTTCTTATCTATGAGTGAATGTCTTCGCATGATGAGGTCAATGTCTTCTAAACTGATTAATCTTCAAAACCTTCTGAGAATGCATATGACCTCTTCCCCTTCCCTCGCACCTTAATGCTGTCACAATTACATGTCCGTGGGAGAATCCTTCGGTTCTCATAGTCTGCATTCATTTGCAGAATTCCTACAGCATCACATAAACTCTCCTGAAGCCAGTTCCTGTTGGTCCACCAAAAGAAAGCCTTTGAAGCCTTTGAAAGTTTTGAAGCCTTTCAAGTTAAAGTTTATGGCTTCAGAAGCAGCAACAAGGAAGGGGGGCTGACAGAGACGTGAAGGAACTTCCAAAGACCTGCCTGAAGACCTGGCAGAAATGTATAAAACAGATCCAGAAGAGAGTTATGGGCAGTGCAAGACCCGAATCTAATGGATTCGACGCTATTGGGTAGAACAGTGGTTCAAATACCGCTTCGTCACTCAGGAGTATGCTGAGAAATGTGCCATCAAGAAACCATGGGGGGACATCATTTACAAGAATCTCATACCCAGGACCAGAAATGAAGCCATTGCTCAAGGCTTCTACCCATGCATGGTCCGAGGACCACAGCCTGATGATGCACATCCGTCGTCACTCCTCTGGTGTCGTGACGACAATCTATTCAAGCGCAACTTCCAGTTTGCCCAACAATCAGCGAAGCTGAACAAGAAGAAATTTGGGTTAGACTTCAACCCTGGCCCCTCCGCACCAAGGGCAGATGGCACACGCTACGCAGAACCCAATGTCATCGGTCCGTTTGCCAACCTTGAGGGCCTCATCACCCACATCTTAGTCCAAGGGACTGCCGTGAATGACCCTCCAGCTGACTCTAAGTCTGATGAAGCTCCTGCTGTACCGCAGCCAAAGCAGTCGAAGAAGCCAAAAGCTTCAAAGCCGGCCCCTTCATCAAAAATCTCAAGGGCGAAGCCATTGGCAACTGCACCTCCTGAAGACAGTGTGTAGTCTGAAGACGTATCCCGCGTCCCCAAGCCCCAGAAGGACAAGGTGCCTCAGCCACACACCGGCAAAGAGCTCACAACTGCTGCCATTCTGCGCAGCGAAGCCATTGATCTATCAAGTGATGAAGATCTTGGAGATGACGCTCTAGAGCAGCTCATCAAGAGCAAAGAAGAAGCTGAGATCTTCAACAATTTGCCTCTCTTTGATGTTGCCATCATCCACAACTTCATCGACGAATGGTTTGCCACACCGAACATAAGCTTCGATGATCTACAGCTGCCCGTTGGCCTCAGCGTCGCCTTCCAAGGCGCAATTGCTTCAGAACTTGCCATTGCTCAGCGCATTGTTGAGCTGAAGCAGAAAATTGATCATGAAAAGGCTCAGTTCAAGAAGAATATGGCCAAGCTCAGCGTGCAAGAAGTTAAGTGCTTCAAGACCATGTTGCATGAGCTCAAGGAAAATTTTCTGAAGAAGCGTGCAGAAGCTCAGGGCTCACGTGAGCGGATGAAGTCTGGCGGAAAGACGTGTACAAGCCTACAATGAGGCTGAGAAGCGCAAGGCACTTGGGCGTCCTGGCATCGACCCCAAGATGGCCGCGAAGAAGAAGCAGCCTGCTATGGCTGAACCAGAGGCACCTAGGAGAAGCAGTTCCAATTGTCTTCCCAACTGCAACGACTGGCTCGAAGCCAAAGAGTCGGTCAACAGCTTCTGAGCTCAAGAAGACAAGAACTGCTGAGGCTGAAGCAAGAAAAATGAAAAGCTCTGAAGCCTCTCCTACTGCCCCCAGCAAGAAGAAGAGAAAGATCAAGAAATCTCGGGCTGCTCCCACAGAGCCCTTGATAGTTGAACCTATTGCTATGGTGCACCCGAACGCAGAAAGTCAACTGACGGTTCATGAGCCTGCTTCCACAGAGGCTCCTGAAGCTGAAGACATACCAGCAGCCGACCCCATGGCTGCTGAAGACATTGGTCATCAGGACAATGTACAAGATGATGCAGCCCTTCCTCAGTATGAACAAAGCGAGCTCATCAGCATTGGTCATCCTCTGACGCCAATTGCACAAGATGCGTCATGGGCGGATCGCCCTCAAGAGGAAGAAGACATTGAGGCCCAGCCCACTCCAACACCACAGGCGTCGTCTGCATTCCACAGGCTTCGCAAAGGTCCAAGGCGTCAAGTCTATGCTGAAGACATTCCGGCTGCATCAGCCGAAGAAAATGAAGAAGTACCTCAAGATCCTACTCCCCCACTACACCATGAAGCAGTTCTCCAGGAGAACGTGCCTAAGTCTGACCCTCTAGCTAGTCGAGTGGAGGCTAAAAATGTTGAGGCTGCCACAACAAACACTGAAGCCAATGTGGAGCCCTCCCCACCAAAAGCTTCAGCAGACAGCGAAGCTACTGATCCAGACACTTCTGTTCCTGAGTCTACTGCAGGTCCTCAATTTGATTACCATGTTGAGCACAGGCCTCATGTCCAGAAGCCAGTCCCAAGGCTGCCAAGGTTCCCAAGTCCTGCATCAGCACCTGGCTCCTTTGACATCAATAGCTTCAAGGAAGACAATACATTTTTCAATAGCTCCAAGAACCCCTATTCAAGGGAAAGGATTTCATCAGATAGGTTCTGGAGCTATCCTCAGCGCAGCTACTATTCGTGCATCCTATACAACCAAGGCCGCATCTTCCCGCACAAGCGCCTTGATGTTGAAGCCCTTGCTGGTCTGCCCTGCTTAGAGGAAGCGCTGGATTGCTTCAAGCAAGTGGGTCTGCTGCAGTTTGTGACTGATGAAGAACACTGGAATGAAGAGCTTATGCTTCAGTTCTATGCCACCCTCCATATTAAAGGATACAACAGAGATCCGAAGACTTGGGTCCTGGAGTGGATGACCGGCAATGTCCATCATGAAGCCAATGCATTTGATATCATTGAGCTCACCGGCCTTCCCACTCCTGGCAAATTCTTCGAGGAAGGCTGTCAACTACATGCTGAAGCTATTGAGAGCATATTCCAGAGGCCTGAACCAAATATGAGTCAGATGCTCTCAATGATGAAGCCATTGCCCCATGATGCACCCTATCCAACTGAGTTCTTTGTTGAAGACCTTGAGTACCTGCCCAAGACCATATATCACATCATCCGGCAGACTCTCTGGCCCATTAAGGGACACTCTCCACATGCCAAGATTGAGGGTGCAATGAAGACTCTCATATTCTATATCCTTCATGGCAAATGCTTCAACGCACAGGTTTCTTCATACACCAACTTGCAGCGTCAGGCTTAGATTTATTTGGTTTGAAGTTCTATGCTCCTTGGGTGATGAGGCTGATCAAACTGCACTCTGCGATCTCGTATCAGCCCTCGGCCTGAAATCATCGAATCTTCTTGCTAGATGTGGATACCTTTGCTGAAGCTATATATCCTGAGCCTGCCAAGCAACCGTTGAGTCTTTCAGAATGCAGAACACCAGAGCTTCACTCAGAATGATGAAGGTGTTGAAGCCATCTCCAGGGTGTATCCTTTGGCTGGCACTACACGTGCGCCACATCCTGCTTCAACTGAAGCCACTGATAGTGCAACTGCTTCAAGACCCAAGAAGCGCACTCGTGTTCTCACTGACCGAGAGCTTCTTGTGGCCCTTCATCAAAAACAAGATAGGCATCACGACTGACTAAAGCGTCAGATGAAAAGCCTCTTGGTGGATGTTAATCGTCTTCGAAATCTTGCCACCAAGAATGCCTTCGTCACTCATTAAACCTGTCGTCGTACCTGGAAAGGGCTCTCAATGATATGTACTGAAGCTGAACTTGAAGAGGATGGCTTCACAGAGCGATTCAAGTTTGACACCACACCTCCTAGAAGGGCTGTGATGCGCAACACACCATCACTTGAAGACTCTGAGTTTTCTTCATCTGCTGCCACAGTCACTGCCAGAATCATTGATGAAGAAGACGATGCTACATCACCGCCACCTGCTTCAGCACCTCCAAACTCTTCTGCACCGCCAAACACCTCAAACGACCCTGCTGCTCCTGGGAATGAGTAGACACTCTATGTCTTCAAACCTTTTTGGTCCTTACTGACAAAAGGGGGAGAAGCATATGGGTTGATAGTCTTCAAGCGGGTCCATATGGGCGGGTGCTTTATGTTTTGCTATATTTTGCTTCGTGCTTACAACTCTCATTTTTGCTTCATTTGGTTCTTTGAGTTGTAACACTAAAACTCAATGGTCGTCTGCTACTCGTTTGCCACCCTGTTTGCGAAGATAAATTCCGCATGTGTGACGATAAATTCCACACTTATCTCATTCTGCAGACATCCATTTTCCATTATGCATGTCATTATCTTCATATACTTTCACATGCATAGTGGATAGTCATCATAAGCTGAACTGGATCTCCTAAAGTACAACCTGCCATGTGCATTTGCATTCCAAAAGCAAATTAACTTATATGCACATCTTCAGGGGGAGCCATTGCAACTTATGAAAACAATTCCTCATCCTTTACAATTTCACAGACTATATTCCCCGTTGAAAACTTCAACTAGTTTGTCATCAATCACCAAAAAGGGGGAGATTGTAAGTGCATCTAGTGCCACCCCTAGTTGGTTTTGGAGTATTGACGACAAACCTAGTTGAGGGACCAATGTGTTCGTGAGAATTGCATGATAACACAGGTAGAAGTCCCTCATTGATTCGGTTTTACTACCAGAGATGACCCCCAAAAATGTATGAAGACATTGAAGCCAAAGGTGGTATATGAAGATATTCACATTGAAGACTATGACAAAAGAAGACACGTTATGAAGTCTATGGAGCTCGAAGACTTATATCTTTCGTAGTTCTTTTTCTTTAGTGTTGAGTCATAGGAACCACCGTACTACTAAGTGGGGTCCAGGAGAACCAGTCAGAATGACTGAAGTGATGCCTAAACCCAAAACCTATGTCTTCGAGTGAAGACAATGAGAGCGAATCTTGTCCAGAGCCGGACAAGTCAGCTTTACTTGTAGCCCAAGTAAAGTTGCCATGAGAGTTTGAAATCTGACCGTTGAGACACGTGTCAGTTCCTTAGTGACCCAGGCTCATTTCGGACAAATCAGGTCGGGTTGCCAAGTGGCTATAAATAGCCCACCCCCTACAATCATAAACGGTTGGCTGCTCAGATTTCAGTGCACGGCTTTTGTCGTTTGAGAGCAACCCACCTCGAAGCCTTTGAGAGAAAATTCCTAGCGAGGATAAAAGCCCTAACCACCCAGAGCCAGAGTAAATTGGGCATCACTTAAGTCTTCTTCTCTGTGTGATCTGAGGACTTATTACACTTGAGGACTGTGAATCCTCCAGACGGTTAGGCGTCGCGTTCAGAGCATCCAAGAGACATTGTGGATTGCCAGTGAACGAAGTCTGTGAAGGTTTGAAAGTCTACCTTGAAGACTTACCAGAGTGATTGGGCGAGGACTATGTGACCTTAGCTCAAGGAGAATACGGTGAGGACTTGGTGTCCTGAGCTGCGTGTTCAGGACTGGGTGTCCGGGACTGTGTGTCCTAAGGTTTAAATACCTAGCCGCTCCAACCAGACGTACAGTTGTCACAGCAACTAGAACTGGTCCAACACATCATTGTCTTCAATGAGTCACCGATTTCATCTTCACTTCCTTTTCTTACTGTTACTCATTGTGAAGCCATTGCATGCTTGCTCTATCTTTTGTCTTCACAACGTGAATCTATGATCTGTTTGGCTTCATAACTTCTTCCTACCTGATCCTTATTACACTGCAGCTGTTTGTCTTTGTGCTTTCACTCTATTGAATACTTGACCATGGCTTGCCTAGTGTAATCTAACTTCCGCTGCATAGCAATAGGCAAAATCTTCACTGTTTGTCTTCATAGCTCCCACGTTTTGAAGACTTTCTTAAAAATCGCCTATTCACCCCCCCTCTAGTCGATATAACGCACTTTCAGTTTCGTTTCAAGGAGGAGAGGATGATGCAAACATAGATGATGCTAGTGATGTCGGGAAATTAATAAGACGACATACTTATGCTCCTAGTTATTGTCAGTTGAGTAAAGATAATGGAGTGGACAAAGTTTTGGTTAGTATTTGTACGCAAGAAGCTGCATGTATGTTTGATCAAGGCGTGCAGGAATTTGGTTGTTTTTTTTGGTTGTCACGTACAAAACATGGCCCGGCTATAGATGCACAAGAGATATTTTTTATTGAGACTAATCAAAGAATCCTAACCTGCTACTATTTCTCGCAGTCAAGACCGCCGGAGCAACAAGAGTACGTCAACAGATTTAAATGGTGGCAGTTGCTTTCCTTGAGAGATATAGGTTGGGGGCCACCTAATAAATTGTGTTTTGTTATTTTAGGTATTTATTTTGTAATGATTACCTGCTAAAATAAAGCACGTGATCAGTTTTACTTTCCTTAGTTATTTTGATCGAGAGTTAGAGATAGAAAGAAAGTTTGTTCGGTCAACTTCTTAGGCAAGTTTGAGTCCGCAGGTATACTAGTATATATAGTCAGAGTATGGACAATGTAAAAGGTCAGGTTATTTTATATGAAATAGACACGATGTGTTTTTCAGGGTAGACACCCGTATCAAGTTTTGGAGGGATCTTTAGAAAACCTCTGTGTTGCGATTTCTCTTCGTGGAAATTGTGTTGCACGTGAGTACCTTCGTTGAGATTGGTTTTCTCGTGCTGGGCCGCAAGGTTCAAACCTTCTACTTCGTGTACATTGCGTGCGCAGGCGAGAGGTTGCTACTGCTGGTGGTGGAGTGTCGTGAAAGATCGGGCCCCAACAGCGGATCGGATCTCACTACGAGGTTCGATCCACATCAGTTGGTATTCAGAGCAGAGGTTATTCACGATACAATATTTTTCTTCGAGTTATTATTGAACTTGTTTATCATGAGGAAAGATTGTAGCTCACAAATGATGATGTCGGTGGAGAAGGATCCATTGCGTGCCTTGCCGTGGTACCAATGCTTTACGCGTGTGCGTGTAGGGCCGGCGAGCTGTGCAGCTTTGATGAATTGCTATTCTGGGATGAATTTAGTGAATCAGACTATGGTTGATGCTTTGAACCTGCCGTTGATTGAACATTCAGAACCGTATGAGCTTTGGTGGAAGGATAAGTTTGTCAAGATTATGCATCGCGTCGAGGTGCGGTTTACTTTATGCGGATATGGTGATCTGGTTATGTGTGATGTCCTTTCTATGCACATGCATACATGTTCGATACTGTTAGGAAAACCATGGACAGATAAAAGACAGTTAACATATCATTCAGTTGGAGAATTTTCTTTTGTTCATGAAGGACAATACATACCAGTTGACACGTACACTTTTGATCAGTATAAGGTGGACCGTCAGAAGCGGGATATTGCTCATGCTGTATCAGAAGTAAAGAAGAAGAAAGTTGAAGCTCCTGAAAAAAATTTGGTCATTGCTTAGTCTGCTATTGTTGAAGAGATTGACTTGAAACCGAGGACGGTTTCGTTTCAAGGAGGAGAGGATGATGCAAACATAGATGATGCTAGTGATGTCGGGAAATTAATAAGACGACATACTTATGCTCCTAGTTATTGTCAGTTGAGTAAAGATAATGGAGTGGACAAAGTTTTGGTTAGTATTTGTACGCAAGAAGCTGCATGTATGTTTGATCAAGGCGTGCAGGAATTTGGTTGTTTTTTCTGGTTGTCACGTACAAAACATGGCCCGGCTATAGATGCACAAGAGATATTTTTTATTGAGACTAATCAAAGAATCCTAACCTGCTACTATTTCTCGCAGTCAAGACCGCCGGAGCAACAAGAGTACGTCAACAGATTTAAATGGTGGCAGTTGCTTTCCTTGAGAGATATAGGTTGGGGGCCACCTAATAAATTGTGTTTTGTTATTTTAGGTATTTATTTTGTAATGATTACCTGCTAAAATAAAGCACGTGATCAGTTTTACTTTCCTTAGTTATTTTGATCGAGAGTTAGAGATAGAAAGAAAGTTTGTTCGGTCAACTTCTTAGGCAAGTTTGAGTCCGCAGGTATACTAGTATATATAGTCAGAGTATGGTCAATGTAAAAGGTCAGGTTATTTTATATGAAATAGACACGATGTGTTTTTCAGGGTAGACACCCGTATCAAGTTTTGAAGGGATCTTTAGAAAACCTCTGTGTTGCGATTTCTCTTCGTGGAAATTGTTTTGCACGTGAGTACCTTCGTCGAGATTGGTTTTCTCGTGCTGGGCCGCAAGGTTCAAACCTTCTACTTCGTGTACATTGCGTGCGCAGGCGAGAGGTTGCTACTGCTGGTGGTGGAGTGTCGTGAAAGATCGGGCCCCAACAACGGATCGGATCTCACAACGAGGTTCGGTCCACATCAGTTGGTATTCAGAGCAAATGTTATTCACGATACAATATTTTTCTTCGAGTTATTATTGAACTTGTTTATCATGAGGAAAGATTGTAGCTCGCAAATGATGATGTCGGTGGAGAAGGATCCATTGCGTGCCTTGCCGTGGTACCAAGGCTTTACGCGTGTGCGTGTAGGGCCGGCGAGCTGTGCATCTTTGATGAATTGCTATTCTGGGATGAATTTAGTGAGTCAGACTATGGTTGATGCTTTGAACCTGCCGTTGATTGAACATTCAGAACCGTATGAGCTTTGGTGGAAGGATAAGTTTGTCAAGATTATGCATCGCGTCGAGGTGCGGTTTACTTTATGCGGATATGGTGATCTGGTTATGTGTGATGTCCTTCCTATGCACATGCATACATGTTCGATACTGTTAGGAAAACCATGAACAGATAAAAGACAGTTAACATATCATTCAGTTGAAGAATTTTCTTTTGTTCATGAAGGACAATACGTACCAGTTGACACGTACACTTTTGATCAGTATAAGGTGGACCGTCAGAAGCGGGATATTGCTCATGCTGTATCAGAAGTAAAGAAGAAGAAAGTTGAAGCTCCTGAAAAATTTTTGGTCATTGCTCAGTCTGCTATTGTTGAAGAGATTGACTTGAAACCGAGGATGGTTTCGTTTCAAGGAGGAGAGGATGATGCAAACATAGATGATGCTAGTGATGTCGGGAATTAATAAGACGACATACTTATGCTCCTAGTTATTGTCAGTTGAGTAAAGATAATGGAGTGGACAAAGTTTTGGTTAGTATTTGTACGCAAGAAGCTGCATGTATGTTTGATCAAGGCGTGCAGGAATTTGGTTGTTTTTTCTGGTTGTCACGTACAAAACATGGCCCGGCTATAGATGCACAAGAGATATTTTTTATTGAGACTAATCAAAGAATCCTAACCTGCTACTATTTCTCGCAGTCAAGACCGCCGGAGCAACAAGAGTATGTCAACAGATTTAAATGGTGGCAGTTGCTTTCCTTGAGAGATATAGGTTGGGGGCCACCTAATAAATTGTATTTTGTTATTTTAGGTATTTATTTTGTAATGATTACCTGCTAAAATAAAGCACATGATCAGTTTTACTTTCCTTAGTTATTTTGATCGAGAGTTAGAGATAGAAAGAAAGTTTGTTCGGTCAACTTCTTAGGCAAGTTTGAGTCCGCAGGTATACTAGTATATATAGTCAGAGTATGGTCAATGTAAAAGGTCAGGTTATTTTATATGAAATAGACACGATGTGTTTTTCAGGGTAGACACCCGTATCAAGTTTTGGAGGGATCTTTAGAAAACCTCTGTGTTGCGATTTCTCTTCGTGGAAATTGTTTTGTGCGTGAGTACCTTCGTCGAGATTGGTTTTCTCGTGCTGGGCCGCAAGGTTCAAACCTTCTACTTCGCGTACATCGCGTGCGCGGGCGAGAGGTTGCTACTGCTGGTGGTGAAGTGTCGTGAAAGATCGGGCCCCAACAACGGATCGGATCTCACTACGAGGTTCGGTCCACATCAGTTGGTATTCAAAGCAAAGGTTATTCACGATACAATATTTTTCTTCGAGTTATTATTGAACTTGTTTATCATGAGGAAAGATTGTAGCTCGCAAATGATGATGTCGGTGGAGAAGGATTCATTGCGTGCCTTGTCGTGGTACCAATGCTTTACGCGTGTGCATGTAGGGCCGGCGAGCTGTGCAGCTTTGATGAATTGCTATTCTGGGATGAATTTAGTGAGTCGGACTATGGTTGATGCTTTGAACCTGCCGTTGATTGAACATTCAGAACCGTATGAGCTTTGTTGGAAGGATAAGTTTGTCAAGATTATGCATCACGTCGAGGTGCGGTTTACTTTATGCGGATATGGTGATCTGGTTATGTGTGATGTCCTTCCTATGCACATGCATACATGTTCGATACTGTTAGGAAAACCATGGACAGATAAAAGACAGTTAACATATCATTCAGTTGGAGAATTTTCTTTTGTTCATGAAGGACAATACGTACCAGTTGACACGTACACTTTTGATCAGTATAAGGTGGACCGTCAGAAGCGGGATATTGCTCATGCTGCATCAGAAGTAAAGAAGAAGAAAGTTGAAGCTCCTGAAAAAAATTTGGTCATTGCTCAGTCTGCTATTGTTGAAGAGATTGACTTGAAACCGAGGACGGTTTCGTTTCAAGGAGGAAAGGATGATGCAAATATAGAAGATGCTAGTGATGTCGGGAAATTAATAAGACGACATACTTATGCTCCTAGTTATTGTCAGTTGAGTAAAGATAATGGAGTGGACAAAGTTTTGGTTAGTATTTGTACGCAAGAAGCTGCATGTATGTTTGATCAAGGCGTGCAGGAATTTGGTTGTTTTTTCTGGTTGTCACATACAAAACATGGCCCGGCTATAGATGCACAAGAGATATTTTTTATTGAGACTAGTCAAAGAATCCTAACCTGCTACTATTTCTCGCAGTCAAGACCGCCGGAGCAACAAGAGTACGTCAACAGATTTAAATGGTGGCAGTTGTTTTCCTTGAGAGATATAGGTTGGGGGCCACCTAATAAATTGTGTTTTGTTAGTTTAGGTATTTATTTTGTAATGATTACCTACTAAAATAAAGCACGTGATCAATTTTACTTTCCTTAGTTATTTTGATCGAGAGTTAGAGATAGAGAGAAAGTTTGTTCGGTCAACTTCTTAGGCAAGTTTGAGTCCGCAGGTATACTAGTATATATAGTCAGAGTATGGTCAATGTAAAAGGTCAGGTTATTTTATATGAAATAGACACGATGTGTTTTTCAGGATAGACACCCGTATCAAGTTTTGGAGGGATCTTTAGAAAACCTCTGTGTTGCGATTTCTCTTCGTGGAAATTGTTTTGCGCGTGAGTACCTTCGTCGAGATTGGTTTTCTCGTGCTGGACCGCAAGGTTCAAACCTTCTACTTCGTGTACATCGCGTGCGCGGGCCAGAGGTTGCTACTGCTGGTGGTGGAGTGTCGTGAAAGATCGGGCCCCAACAACGGATCGGATCTCACTACGAGGTTCGGTCCACATCAACTCCCCTCTTCCCCTTGTCCGCGGACGGATGCGGGAGCAAATTTGCGGATCAGCGTTGGTGATGTCCTTACTTGTATACTACAGGTTAACTTCTACATACAACTAAATGATTCCGTGCGCAATGAGATTTGGTTATATGAACTTTGTATTAATAAAAAAATTAAAACTAAAAATACATGTGATTATTTCGAAATTATATCTTTTTTGGTTGGAATATAGGTAACGTATATCTATACATACTCCCTGGCGTATTAATAAGTACCTATTTTAGGGAATATATCTATATATACCATATATATATATATATACTAATAAAAAGGCTAATGTTTCTCCCTGGTGTCATTATTAATCGTTAAAAATGTTTCGTTTTTAGGCTAAAAAAGAAAGGACGTTGATGTCTGCCGAACATGCGGGCTGTAGGTGGGTTGTGCCGCATGATTCGTTTGGCAACAAACCTGGCCAGCCCGCACGCCCCCCGTTCGGGCGCGGCGTCCAACCCCACATATTCGGGCTGTCCATAGACGACTCGTATGTTTGGTCTAATAGTAAATATGCCCATACGTTCTGCCGCAACTATGTTAGTTACTCTGCGGGATGATGCTTTAGTAACGTAGGGGATGGCAAATGTAGTTGTAAAAGCATGACAACTCTTTTTGTTTGGTTAACTATAGTTGTCATGTCTAATTTATGGTATTTGCGGTGTGTAATCAACCCATAGTTGCCGTGTGCGATTAACTATTTGTCACATGTGGTCAAACAATAGTTGTCATGTGTGTTTACCTAGTTGCCACGTGTGGTCCAACCATAGTTGACATGTATGGCTAATCATAGTTGCCATGTGTGTTTACCTGATTGCCACGTATGCGCAACTGCAGTAGCCATGTGTGGTCCAACCATAGTTGCCATGTATTGTTAATCATATTTGCCATGTGTGTTTACCTGGTAGCCACGTACGCACAACTGCAGTTGCCACATGTGATCCAACCATAATTGCCATGTATGGTTAATCATAGTTGCCATGTGTGTTTACTTGGTTGCCACCTACGGACAACTACAGTTGCATCTAGTAACGTATGAGTGTCGTGTGGGCGAAGAGAAGTTTACCCACATGTGGGCGGACTAGGTGGTGACTGTGTGGGCGAAAACTGGTTCGTTCACACGGTGCAGCCAGCAAATCACGCACAGTGGGTCGTGTGGGTGAGCGCTCTAACGCTCACCCAACATGTTATACCTACGTGACATTGAAATTCCAACAGATTCCTTTAGAATTCGTGCAAAACAGAATCAACGTGGATCAACGTATGTGGTCGAAGTGCAAACATGCCACACATGTGGGTTCCAGTATCGCTCATCAAGTACTTGATCAGATTCCTCTTTTTTCTTGCAATTGCAAAGTGGTGGAAAAAATTTGTATTTCGGTCACCATGTCGTAGCCAATTGGCTCTGCCCCGCTAGAGCCATGCTACTTCTTCTTGTTCAAACAGGTTCTCGAGCAGCAGTCAAATTGACTTCCCCTGCTTGAGCGTAATGCCCGCCCCTGGTGTGGTGGAAAAAGCCTCGTTTTCTATTCCTTTTAAAGCTGCTGATGCGAGCTACCGAACCGCGACTGGCTCACTTGCTTGAAGGACTAATGAAAACACGTCGAACTAGCTAAAAGGACGTTATCATTTGAGAAAAGAAAATGTTTCGTTTCTTTTTTGAAAAAAGAAACAAAAAGGTTTTGTTGTTTCATTGCGTTGGTCTCCACTATAGCTTGGGATCCAAGAGAGAGGAGAGACTTTGATGCCTCAGTTTAGAAACATGCAGATGTCGTCGCCATGCCCAGGACTCGGCAACATAGATGGCACACATCTCGGTAGTCGTCGCACACGACGTGCTCCACCTAGAGCTCCGTCCTCCCCGAAGGTGAGCGCGGGGTCGCTCCTGGGTTACTAGACGCCCCTATGGTGAACTCATCCCCTTTGTATGTGGCGCTGCCTTGGCATCTAGCAGTGGTAGAAAGTCATATGCAATTGGTGGTATGCCTGCTCATGATCGACGAGCAGCGCCAGGTGCACTCGACGCTATGCGGCGTTCCACAACAAGCGGTGGAGACGACGAAGTGTGCGAGCAGCATAATGTCGTCCCTAAGCGGCACCGCAATAGATACTCAACCCAGCAACTGCACGATGCCTACAAATCGAGACAATAATTTTTTTTTATAAAGAACATTTCATTCAATTGAAATATCGAGATGATACACTCCATTGAAAATATGCCCAGCCTCTTCATAGCGCCGTGCACACAGCCAACAAGTCCAATAGGCATATAAATAAATAGGTTATGCCTTTTGGGTTAGTGTATATGCATGATTTGCCTACGTAGACTTATGTTCTCCTCCTACGCAACCTTCCTAACAAACCTCTCCACCCTCCTGATTTCAAGTGGGTGGGCCCCCACTCCCCTAATTCGTCCAACAAAAAACTGTCACGCACATCATTACGTTAATCACGTAAAACTATTTACGTAGGTGTAGCATTACTCTTATTTTATTTGTACTATCACACCTCTTGTAAGTTTTATTGTTGTTGCATGTCAGCGGCATCTTCATCATCTCCCTATTGGTGATAGAGCAAGTTTTTTTTAGGTGATGTTGCCGGTGTTGGTGTTGGTAAAGGTCAAACAATTGTTGTATTAATCTGGAAAAAAGGCAACAAGGAAGGTATAATGCAGTGTACTTTTGGCAGGAATTTCCATTCAGTATTACAGTGTGTACGCACAAGATTATACATAAGAGGGAAGTAGTATAGGTCATGCATAGTTGCATGCAAAAAAAAAATGTGTTTAATTGTCCTAGTCTAGGAGTATATTTGTATAAGATCTATCGGCGTCATAACAAAAGGTTTGATGAACCGCCTCTATTGTGCTTTTATTGGCCGAAAGATTTTGTCCAAGTAGTGAGGGAGAACACGAACGAAATGAGAACAATGAACTAAGTAAGAGGGTGCTTGAATACGTTTTAGTCCCATGACTAAAAGTAGTGGGACTAAAACTTGCTAACCTCATCCATGCTTGGATCCAAATACTAAAAAGACTAAAATCAAGTTAATGAGCATTTATTATCCTCCAAACCCTCCAATCCAGAACTCGCATGTGTTAAAGAAGAAGAGTTAAATGAGGAGAGAGGGGACTAACCCATATTTTAGTAGGGATACCCCTGAATAAAAAAATTTAGGGGGTGTTTGTTTCCAGGAACTCTTTTGTGTAGGGACTAGAAAAAGTCTCTCTTAGAGACTTTTTTACCAAACGGGAGGGACTTTTTAGGGACTAAACTAGGCATTTGGGACTAAACGAAGAAGACTCAAGAAGAGTCTTTTTTGGGACTTTTTGGGACTTTTCCAACAATGCCCCTCCATGCATTCATTGGCCCGCCACCCCATGATGTTGTTTGATTGTTATTTTTTATATACTAGGGGCAACATGGTCATTTAATAACCTCTAGGAAGGGACTAGGAACTTTTTAGTCTCTGAAAACAAACAGGAAGGGACTTTTTAGGGATGAGGGACTTTTTAGTTGGGACTAGAAAAAGTCCTAAGACTTATGAACCAAACAGGGTCTTAGTCTCAAGACTAGTTTTAGCCCCTCCTTCTTCAGTGGTGCTTGGAACTTTAGCCTCTTAAAGGAACTATTTTTAGTCAGACTAAAATAAGTCCCTTGGATCCAAGCACCCTCTAAAAGTATCGTGCGCATACAGAGAAGCCGATCCACAACTAACAGAGAAAGATAACTAAAGACATAAATAACTTTTGGCTATATATATCCAGTATGCTATCTTCATCGGTAATACGTATAATCGATCTAATCTGTCTATACCAAAAAACTTGACAATAGAAAAACACACGGATCGAAATTGACTTTTGGTGGTGCGTGTGACCTTTTCGTTGGTCTTGCCTGGCTGCTATATAAATTGATTTTTCACATGTCGTTGTTACCATTGCACTTAAGACTATCAGTTCGGTTTAATGCCCGGTTTGGTGTACGTAACCCTCTGGTGTGGGAATCTGTGCTACTTTAATGACCGGTTTGGGAATACCTATTTGTACTTACAGGACGGTAATATCATTGAGGGCGGGCACGTACTGCCGCGGACGGGCGGGCTCTGCGTTTTCCAATTTTGATGAAATATGGCCATCTTGTCCTTTTTTATGAAAGGGGGTGGGTTAATCTCAGCATCATTGTGTTTAAGGGATTGTAGCTCTTTTGTTTTTTGTAGTGGGTTTAAGGGGGGCTGTACCTATGCAGGAGTATCAAAACTAATCCAGTGTGTGAGATCCAATTTCATACTTCATCTTCGTCTAGAAATACAATACGTACTAGATTATATGTAAGAGGGACTAGTATAGGTTATGCATACTTGCACGTAAAATAAACCTGCAATGTTTAATTGTCCTAGCCTAGGAGTATTCGTTCAAGATCTATCGCCATCACTTGGGATGCGTATATGCATACCGAAGCGTTTGATGAACCACCTTTGTTGTGCTTTTCCGACCGAAAGAATTTATACAAGTATAAGTATGGCGCACATAAAGAGAAACTCCACAACTAACAGAGAAAGATAGTTGAACACAGAAATAACCTTTTGCCTATTATTATCTCCAGTATACTAACTTCATCGCTAACATAATCAATCTAATCCGAAAAACTCCAGAACGAAAAGGAAAGGAAAAACTTCAACACCGAAATAGCTTGTGCCTAATATATCCAGTAGTATGTTTCTATAATCGACTAGCCCATCTATCTATATAGCTATATATACGAGTATGCTTGCTTAGCTTCTCCTCATGCCAGTCCACCACCTGAACATGTCACGTTCATCGCTCCAAATATCGTCCGGTGACGCGTTGGTGTCCTGGTCAAGGCCCTCGTCCATGCGGCGGAGGTACTGGTGCTTGAACACGGCGGGGTTGCCGGCGAAGCACTCGCGCAGCGCTGCCGTGGCCTTGACGCACGCCTCCACGTCCATCACGCGCTTGCCGAGCAACTTGTCGAGTTGTGACGATTCGGCAGTGTAGTGGGTGCGGCACTTTGACATCGCCTTCTTGAAGTCGTCCAAGCACCCGCCGTGGCCACGTGGTGTATGACGAGCCTCTCGTCGCACCTGGCGCCGGCCATTGATGCTTCCTTTGATGCACTGCACGCTTGCATGTAGGTAGACCTCGCCATGGCGTTAGCTAGCTGGGGTCAACAACGAAATCAATTGATCTGATCGGTCGATCGCTACTATGTATTTCGTTATATAAGGTTTGGCTGTGGACAATCCAAATCCGGCGCCGTGCGTATCACGCTCGGTCTCGGT
>NC_041380.1:603210904-603239076 GCF_002162155.2 Triticum dicoccoides | reverse complement strand
GAATGCCATCGAAATCTTCACTACCCGCCTGACGGAACCGGAGTCTAAATCGGAGGCCGGCGACGTGGCAACTCGGGGTTTCCTGGCCGTGGCCGACTTAGGAGCACGGCCGCTGCCTATGTAGTACAAAGTTAGTATGGAATTGAGTTATTTATTTTGTGACGGAGGGAGTAAATGTTGGTTTGGAGAGTCTCTCGGCAAGGGTTCTGTGTGGCCAAGCGTGAAGACAACTTGTTTGAATTCAATCAAAGTGGCTCATGTGAACGTCGCTCGTGAGATTGTGTTTAGAGGCCGTCGGAAATCAGGTTTGCTATGAGTGGAGTTTGCGCTCTCTGGCTGCAACACAAAGGTTATGTCTAAAAGTCTGAGAGACCGCCTTAGCACGTGTTCCATCCTTGGGCCTCCCCCTCCTACTATGGTCTAGCCAAATCCTCATCCACAGTTCCACACCCGCTTGTGCATGAGAAATCCTGCGTCCAGGATGTAGGCGATCTGCTGCCAATCAGCGCCCGCAGCGCTCTGGCTAAAACCCTAACCTAACCTATCCAGTTATCAAGTATCTGATGCCCCGTGCCCCTTAAACCTGTTTTTGAGCCGGCGTCCCAGCCTAGCAGCCGATCAACTAATCCCGTTGTCACTAGTTTTGTCGGGCACGCTCTTATCCGCCCGGAGCAAAATTTTGTTCAGAGCGCATCTATTGGTTGGCCCGGCTTCCAAGCCTCTTCCGCAGGGAGTAAATCTTATAAAGATGTTCTTCTTTATCGCAGAAGATGGCCTTCTCCAGCACTGTCAACCTTGCCATCTCCGTCTGCCATCGTAAAATCTGTAAAGCCAAAAGATTTGCGTAAGTGCTGCTTCAGGTGCCTCTCGTACCACATCGGAGGAGAGACTACGGAGATCCCGCCGTTTGTTGAAATTGCCGTTTGATTAGCCACTTCCACTTTGAATGCACGTCTAGATGATCTATTGCTCATGACGCGGCCCCTCATGTTCTTCAAGAGGATGTCACCTATATAGAGGAATCCTTCATAACACCTATCGTCACACCATCTCCTCTTGCTCTCTGCCAAATAGCTACCGCCCCGGTGCCATCTGTTACCTCCAGCTCCCTTTGGACTGCTTCACGATGGATCATGTGATCTGTGGTCACCCCACCTCCCTTGCCATTCATTATCCCATGGTTCAGGCTAGTCATAGTGGGGAGTAACTAGTCTAAGTTACTATCTTCATAATGCAAAGTAATATAATAATCGTATCATAGATGGCTTTATTTATTAACTTGTAAACTCATCTTGTCTCAGGAAGCGTTATGTTACAGTAACATATTATGTTACCATCTCTCATTAACTACTTGCCACATAAGTAAAATTTTCTTCGAATGTGTTATGTTACTCCCACTATGACTAGCCTCATGACCAAAACAACCTCGGCTCCTTCCGGGCCGTAGTTAACCATTGGTGGGTGAAAAAAGCGGCGGGAGAGGGCGGGAGAGAAGTTGTGCAGCGTGGGAGGGCGGTCGAGGTGGATTTTATAGCCAATGGGTGTTGGAAGGCCGGTTGCCGCCGTTACCCCGGCATTAATGCAACCTCGGGAATGCCCATTGCATCGGGAGCCGACGCGTCGTCACCATTATCCGCACCGCCTCACTAGGCACCATGAAAATCCACGCCAAGAGGCGACTCATCGTCGTGTCGGAATCCATGTTGGTTTAATGGCGGTGTATCGCCGCGTGGTCGGCCACACGCCATGTCGGGGGCGACGCGACAGGTCAAGCATGTCATGACGTGCTGACCGGCCTGTCCAACCGCCCTTCACTTCGCCACGCGGTGCGGCGTGCCACGTCGCACATACGGCCGGTTCGGGCATACGTATTTGTATGTACACGACAGGCATATCGCTGAGGATGGGCACGTATTGCCATCAAGGGGTGATGAGTTCTGCCCTTTTTTTGAAATATGACCATCGTGCCCTTTTATAAAAGGGTATGGGTTAATCTCACACATTATTGTGTTTAAGGGGATTGTAGCTAAGCAGAAGTGTCAAAAAAGATATAGATGAGATATTCCTATATTTGAACTGGTACATAAAGGTCAGAGGCGACTAACCAGGTGACTAGGGTTTCCACTGGTCCGCCGCCGGCCGCCTCCTGGGCGGCGGCGCGTTGACCGGCACTTGCTGTCCCAGGTCGTCGTCGCAAGGCGCCGGCTCTGGTCTCTCTCTCTCCACTACGAGGTTGTGGCCGCTCAGGTCGTCGTGGTGGATTAGTTTGTCTGCTCAGCCGGTCTGATCGGAGGAGTGTGCCGTGCATGGATTTTTGAGATTGTCAGGATTGTGTGGTGATTTAGCGCTACTTAGGTTGGATGCGGTGAACTCTCTTGTTGCTACCGCAATCTGACCTAGTGGAGCTGGTTGTTGGGGAACGTAGCAGAAATTCAAAATTTTCTACGCAACACCAAGATCAATCTATGGAGTAATCTAGCAACGAGGGAAGGAGAGTGCATCTACATACCCTTGTAGATCGCTAAGCGGAAGCGTTCAAGTGAACGAGGTTGATGGAGTCGTACTCGTCGTGATCCAAATCACCGATGATCCTAGTGCCGAACGGACGGCACCTCCGCGTTCAACACACATGCAGCCCGGTGACGTCTCCCATGCCTTGATCCAGCAAGGGGAGAAGGAGAGGTTGGGGAAGACTCCTTCCAGCGGCAGCACGATGGCATGGTGGTGGTGGAGGAGCGTGGTACTCCAGCAGGGCTTCGCCAAGCACCCCAAGAGACGAGGAGGAGAGAGGTAGGGCTGCGCCAGGGAGAGGTCAAAACTCATGTGTTGGCAGCCCCAAAGACCTCAACTCTATATAGGGGAGAGGGAGGGGGCTGCGCCCCCTCTAGGGTTCCCACCCCAAAGGGTGCGGCAGCCCCAAAACCCATCTAGGGCGGCGGCCAAGGGGGGGAGAGGGGGAAACTTGCCCCCCAAGTAAGGTGGAGGCACCCCCTCCCCAAACCCTAGGCGCCTTGGGCCCTGGTGTGGGGGCGCACCAGCCCACCTGGGGCTGGTCCCCTTCCACAATTGGCCCAAGGTGCCCCGTTGTGGAATCATGGCAATTATCCCCTCGCTAATTTGAAACCATGCACCTTCTACTTCAGCGTGGAATTGTTGCCTACCAAATTAAACCTTCGTCATTTGTTTCTTCCATCCCTCACGATGTGTGTTTTCTGTCTCAACTCAAGAGATGTTTCAACATTTCATTCCACGAGTTGATCTTAAGTGCTCGATCTTCGAGGAGATCATTTTCTGTAGAGTTTCCTTCCGTCGTCATCGTGTTGGGTGAAGTTCTCGAAGACAAGGATGTTAAGAGCAACATGTTGCAAGGGATCAACATTCTTATGAAGTGCAAGATGGATCATGAAGATTGTGTAGTTTTGTGTTCCCTCTGTCTTCTTACCTCACGTCTTGAATCTCAGGACGAGATTCTTGTTTAGTGGGGGTGAGTTGTCACAGCCCTAGAATAATGCTTGTAATTAGTGGCATTGCATCCATGCATCATGTCTAAATTTATTTGAATTTGAAATGGGGAATGTTGAAACCCTAGCACTAAATGAATTCAACTAGGTTCAAGTAAACAATATTTTCAATAAACCCAAAATGCCCTTTGAAAATGTTCATGATTTTTGATAAATGTGAAAACCTCTACCAAAAATGATGTCAACATTTTTAGGCCATTTTGGATTTTTGAATAACCCATATTGTATTTGAATTGGGGCATTTAAATACTAGTACTATTTTTAAATGTTCCAACAATTCTGAAAATAGTTAAGGGCCTGTGTAATAATTCATTTAATGCCCAAATATATTTTCAGGATTTATTAAAATGATTTGGGCTATAAACTAAATCAAAAAGAAATAACATAAATAGAAAAAACACACACACACACACACACAGAGAGAGAGAGAGAGAGAGAGAGAGAGAGGAAACTAACCTGGCAGCAGCCCACTTACCTGTTTCGGCCCAGCCAGCAGACAGCCCAGTCCAACCGCCAGGAGCTTCTTCAAGCTCCTGCCAGTAGGAGCTGCTGCGTGCCCACATCACAGCCGGCCGTGGCCACGTCTCCCCGCCACCTCCTGCTTCCTTCCCCGTCCTCGACCGAGCGCCTGGAGACGCCCGAGCCCCCTGGTTCTCTCCCCTTCTCTGGTTCTCTCCCCCTCGCTGTTCCCCAACTCACCAAACCGCGCCGCCGCCACCGACGAGCTCCACCACGGCCGCAGCCACTCCCTCGCTCCCTCTCCGCGTCCCCGAGCTCCGCCATGACCCCATGGAGCAACACAACCGACGCACGCGACCAGAAGAGGCCCTAGTCGACCGGAGCATCGTCGCCTTCACCTCCGGTGCCCGGAGATCGACTCCGTCAATTCGCCTCATCCAGAGCGTCCCCGAGGCCGCTGACCTGCCCTGCTGCATCCCTGTGAGCTCCTGCTCCTTCCCCCTTGATCATGCCCTCCGTTTCTGTGCCTTAGCTGCCTCTCCCACCATGGCCGCAAGCTTCTCGCCGCCGGCCATGAGGTCGCTGTGGCAAGAGCTCACGCGCGACGCGTCTGAGAACACACCTGAGCTCAGCGTGCTCCCAGGAACCCGTGGATCCCCTCGGCTGCTCTCGCTGTGACTCATAGCACCGCGGCCATCAGACCCGTGCTTCGGCCGCCGCCAAACCTCGACGCCGGCGTAGTTTCCGGCCACACTAGCTCCAACCAGTGACACTACTAGATGCGGCGCACCCCCACGAGTCGGACAAGCCCAGCCGCGCGTGAAACCATCGCCGGACGGCGATTTCCGCAGATCTCCGCCGCCGTTTTCGGTCACCGGTGGCTAAACGCCGGCAGGCTGACGTGGCTAAGTCATTAGCCGCTAACAGCCCCACTAACTAACCCTAGAGGCACTGACAGCCGGGCCCCATCCTATAACTAAACATGATTTAGTATTTGTTTAGATTAAACTAACCCCGCTGGTCCCACAGGTCAGTTTGACCTGGCCACGTTACCTGTTGACCCGACCCCACCTGTTAGTGACAATAAACAACACTGGGTCACTGACCAGTGGACCCCACTGGTCAGGTTTGACCAGGAGCGGCCCAGTTGACCCGCCGACACCAGGCTTACGTCATGCTGACCCCATAATCATTTTCTGGCGATTTTATATTTCAGAAATGAATTATAAAATCAATAAAATTGTTTAAACTTCTAAAAATCATAGAAAATAATCCGTAACTCCAAATGAAATAATTTCTATATGAAAAATGATCAGAAAAATCCAATCTTTCCATCTGTACCACTTTCATGCATGTTTGAGCAAGTTAACCTCACTGTTTAGGATGAAACATGATTAGGACAAATTTGAAAATAGACTTGGAGTTGGAATTTGATCTAGCTTTGAATTCCGCTTCAATCATAATGAATTTCTGTTGCACTAGCCAAATCAAAGCATATTGCCATGTCATGATCATGCATCATGTTGTTGCATTGCATTGATTGTGTTCTTTCTCTGTTTGCTGGTATTTGTCCCCTCTCAATAGACGTGTTCCGACGATGAGTTCGATGACACCGATGAAGAGTTATACTATCTTCAGAAGTGCCAGGCAAGCAAAACCCCCTTGTTCATTCCGATACAATCTCACTCTCTCGCTCCTGCTCTCTTTTACTGCATTAGGACAACAATGTTTCAGCTGTTACCTGCTGCGGTAGTTGAACCCCTTTCCTCTGCATGACCTGTCATTGCCACAGTAAATAAATGAAACCCACTAGCATGAGTAGGAGTTGTTTGAGACCTGATGTGCCTACTCATTCATGCTTGTTTGTCATGCCTGCTATTGCTTAGAGTTGAGTCAGATCTGATTCATCAGGGATGAATTGGAAAGTGGTGAACATGTCCTACTGTCGAGAGCTAAGTGTGTGAACATGATTTGGTAAAGGTAGCGGTGAGAGGCCATGTAGGAGTTCATGGTGGGTTGTCTCATTGCAGCCGTCCTCAGGTACTGAGTTCTGTGTTTGTGATCCATGAACAGTTACTACCACACATTGGGTTCCGGTAACTCGACCCCTCTCGGCTTATTAACCAACTCGATCTCTGTCCAGGAGTTGCAACTAGTTTCTGGTGTTTGTAGGCAGTGTTAGTAGTCTACCAAGTGGCACCCGGTACAGGTGGGCTTGGGACAGACTAGGCACCGTGGCCGGGTAGACCAAGCGCCGCCCATTTGGTGGGCTTGGAACCCTGTAAACATCGTTTGGGGCCGTGAGCGACACCCCGGCCGGATCTCCTTGCGGATGGAACCCGAATAGGCGATAAACCTAGACTAGAGACTTGTGTGGTTAGTCAGGTTGTGGCCGACTCCCTCGCCAGGCTTCCGCTTGAAGGTTGCGGAGATACACGACGTGTACATGGTGGTAAGTGGCGAGAGCGTGTGTGAAGAAGTACACCCCTGCAGGGTTAACATCATCTATTCGAATAGCCGTGTCCGCGGTAATGGACTTTTGGGTTGCCTATAACAGTTCATAGACAAGTGAACGTGGATACTCTAAAATGCGCAAGATAAGCGTGAGTGCTATGGATGGCCTTCTCGTAGGGAGACGGGAGCGGATCCATAGTGGTGTATTGGTATGGTGAATATGTGGACTCGTGTGCGCCACCTCAAAAGAGTTACTTGCAGTTGTAGTTCAGGATAGCCACCGAGTCAATGCTGGCTTGCTGCAATTAAACTCCACCACCACTTTGTTGATACCGATGCATATGTAGATAGTTCTGATGTAAGTCTTGCTGGGTACATTTGTACTCACGTTTGCTTATTTTATGTTTTGCAGAGAAATTTCAGTCTCGCTAGTAGTTCCGCGTGGACCCCGATTCCAAGTCACATCGATCTAGTCGGTAACACCTCATATCATTTTGCGGCCTCACGCACGGTATTCCCACGGGTGTCGCCTTACCATGGCCCGGGACCGTTTGCGCCTTTTGGCTCACGTATATGATAGTGTCGCTAGCATCCATATGACAGAGAACCCGGGCCGACATGGTCAGTCGTGAACCCAAAGCGGCACTAACCCATGGGGACAGGCATACATGAATCAACCTCGAGCATGTCGGTCAGCAGCGTGTGAATCCGGGCTGTAGCACTGGGCTAACAGGACTCCGGTAACCCAGGCTGTAGCAGGCTAGGCAGGACTCTGGATGTCACCGCGTGACATTTCCCCGAAGGGACAGACACAGGAACGAAGTGAAACACATGCCGGCCAGTCAAATGTCCTGAGCAGTAGTGCTGGGCTAGCAGGACTCCGGTGAACCGGGCTATAGCGGACTACTATGGCTCAAGGAGGCACTAGACTACATTTCCCCATAAGAGAGACTGCCAAGGATAAACAACTAGATTGTCGGATCCCACACATAGCAAGCATTTCAAACATACACACAATATGCTCGATATGTGTAAATACAACATGGCATCACAACATAACTCTACGACTCCAGTATTTATTCAATAGGCTCCGAGGAGCGAGATATTACAAACATGGGTCTCATGACCCAACATTCAGAGCATACAAGTCAAAACACATGCGGAAGCTTAACATGTCTGAGTACAGACATCTACAAATGAAAAAGGCTGAGAAGCCTGACTAACTACCAGATCCTGCCGAGGGCACAAGATCGTAGCTGAGGTATCAAGCTAAACGTCGAAGTCCACACAGAACTACTAGCGAGACTGACGTCTCTCTGCAAAACATAAAATAGGCAAACGTGAGTACATATATACCCAGCAAGACTTACATCAGAACTAGCTACATATGCATCAGTATCAACAAAGGGGGTGGTGGAGTTTAACTACAGCAAGCTAGCTTTGACTCGGTGGCTATCCTGAACTATGACTACAAGTAACTCTTTTGAGGTGGCGCACACGAGTCCACATATTCACCATATCAATACACCACTATGGATCTGCTCCCGTCTCCCTACGATAAGGCCATCCATAGCACTCACACTTATCTTGCAAGTTTTAGAGTATCCACTTTCACTTGTCTATGAACTGTTATAGGCAACCCAGAAGTCCTTTACCGTGGACACGGCTATTCGAATAGATCATTTATAACCCTGCAGGGGTGTACTTATTCACACATGTTTTCACCACTTAGCGTCTGCACACGACACGTGCTCGGCAGACTTCAACAAAAGCCGATGTGGGTGTAGACCACGACCTAACTAACCACACAAGTCTCTATTCCAGGTTTATCGCCTATTCGGGTTCCATCCGCAAGGAGATCCGGCCGGGGTGTCCTCAACGGCCCCAAACGATGTGTGCAGGGTTCCCAAGACACCAAACGGGCGAATCGGTACACCGGGCCACGTGCCTACCGCAACACAGCCCACCCCTATGGTCAGCGCTGCGTGCGGCCCCAGCAACTACAAACACCAGAAACTACTTGCAACTCCTGGACAGAGGACGAGAGGGGTCAGTAAGTCGAGCGGGGTCATATTTCAGGGCCCAATGTGTGGTAATAACTGTTTCATGGATCACAAACACAGAACTCAGTTCCTGAGGACGGGTTCAATGAGACAACCCACCATGTACTCCTACATGGCCTCTCACCGCTACCTTTACCAAATCGTGTTTACACACTTAGCTCACACACGGTAGGACATGTTTACACACCTCCAATTCATCCCTGATGAATCGGACCTGACTCAACTCTAAGCAGTAGCAGGCATGACAAACAAGCATGAATGAGTAGGCACATCAGGGCTCAATCAACTCCTACTCATGCTAGTGGGTTTCATCTATTTACTGTGGCAATGACAGGTCATGCAGAGGAAATGGATTCAACTACCGCAGCATGTAACAAATGAATCGTTGTTGTCCTAATGTAGTAAAGTAGAGCAGGAGCGAGAGAGTGGGATTGTATCAGAACGAACAAGGGGGTTTTGCTTGCCTGGCACTTCTGAAGATAGTATATCTCTTCATCGGTGTCATCGAACTCATCGTCGGAACCACGTCTACTGAGAGGGGACAAATACCGGCAACAGAGAAGAAACACAATCAATGCAATGCAACAATATGATGCATGATCATGACATGGCAATATGCTGTGGTTTGAGCTAATGCAAGTAGTAACTAGATTAAATGAAGTTGGTTCGAACCAAAGATTCAAATTCATCTACATATGTGATTATTCAAATGCCATTTATTTTATTTGTCCTAAACAGAAGATTTAAGTTGTTCTAACATGCATGAGAAGGGTAGAGATGGATAGATTAGATTTTTCTGATCATTTTTCATATATAATTTGTTTGATTTGGAGTTACGGTTGAAGTACTATGAATTTTTGAAGTTTTGGTTATTTTCTGCAATTTTCTGAATTATTTTAAATCCAGAAAATCAATACTGCGTCAGCATGACATCATGCTGACATCATCAGGTCAACGGCGCCAGCCCAGGTCAAACCTGACCAGTGGGTTCCACCTGTCAGCGACATAGTGGGGCCCGGCTGTCAGTGCCTCTAGGGTTAATTAGTGGGGCTGTTAGCGGCTAATGACTTAGCCACGTCAGCCCGCCGGCGTTTAGCCGCCGGTGACCGAAAACAGCGGCGGAGATCTGCGGAAATCGCCGTCCGGCGATGGTTTGACGCGCGGCTGGGCTTGTCCGACTCGTGGGGGTGCGCCGCATCTAGTAGTGTCACTGGTTGGAGCTAGTGTGGCTGGAAACTACGCCGGCGTCGAGGTTTGGCGGCGGCCGAAGCACGGGTTTGATGGCCGCGGTGCTATGGGTCACAGCGAGAGCAGCCGAGGGGATCCACGGGTTCTTGGGAGCACGCTGAGCTCAGGAGTGTTCTCGGTCGCGTCGCGCGTGAGCTCTAGCCACGGCGACCTCATAATCATTTTCTGGCGATTTTATATTTCAGAAATGAATTATAAAATCCAGAAAATTGTTTAAACTTCTAAAAATCATAGAAAATAAACCGTAACTCCAAATGAAATAATTTATATATGAAAAATGATCAGAAAAATCCAGTCTTTCCATCTGTACCATTTTCATGCATGTTTGAGCAAGTTAACCTCACTATTTAGGATGAAACATGATTAGGACAAATTTGAAAATAGACTTGGAGTTGGAATTAGATCTAGCTTTGAATTCCGCTTCAATCATAATGACTTTCTGTTGCATTATCCAAATCAAAGCATATTGCCATGTCATGATCATGCATCATGTTATTGCATTGCATTGATTGTGTTCTTTCTATGTTTGCCGGTATTTGTCCCCTCTCGATAGACGTGTTCTAACGATGAGTTCGATGACACCGATGAAGAGTTATACTATCTTCAGAAGTCCCAGGCAAGCAAAACCCCCTTGTTCATTCCAATACAATCCCACTCTCTCGCTCCTGCTCCCTTTTACTGCATTAGGACAACAACGATTCAATGTTACATGCTGCGACACCTGAACCCCTTTCCTCTGCATGACCTGTCATTGCCACAGTAAATAGATGAAACCCACTAGCATGAGTAGGAGTTGTTTGAGCCATGATGTGCCTACTCATTCATGCTAGTTGTCATGCCTGCTACTGCTTAGAGTTGAGTCGGGTCTGATTCATCGGGAATGAATTGGAATGTGGTGAACATGTCCTACTGTTGAGAGCTAAGTGTGTGAACACGATTTGGTAAAGGTAGCGGTGAGAGGGCATGTAGGAGTACATGGTGGGTTGTCTCATTGAAACCGTCCTCAGGAACTGAGTTCTGTGTTTGTGATCCATGAACAGTTACTACCACACATTGGGCTCCGGGCGCTCCAAGCTCTCTCGACTTATTAATCAACTTGATCTCTGTCCAGGAGTTGCAACTAGTTTCTGGTGTTTGTAGGTAGTGTTAGTAGTCTACCAAGTGGCACCCGGTACAGATGGGCTTGGGACAGACTAGGCACAGTGGCACGGTGTACCAAGTGGCACCCGGTTGGTGGGCTTGGGAACCCTGCTCACATCGGTTTGGGCCGTGAGCGACACCCCGGCCGGATCTCCTTGTGGATGGAACCCAAATAGGCGATAAACCTAGACTAGAGACTTGTGTGGTTAGTCAGGTCGTGGCCGACTACCTCGCCAGGCTTCCGCTTGAAGGTTGCCGAGATACACGACGTGTACATGGTGGTAAGTGGTGAGAGCGTGTGTGAAGAAGTACACCCCTGCAGGGTTAACATCATCTATTCGAATAGCCGTGTCCGTAGTAAAGGACTTCTGGGTTGCCTATAACAGTTCATCGACAAGTGAAAGTGGATACTCCAAAATGCGCAAGATAAGCGTGAGTGCTATGGATGGCCTTCTCGTAGGGAGACGGGAGCGGATCCATAGTGGTGTATTGGTATGGCGAATATGTGGACTCGTGTGCGCCACCTCAAAAGAGTTGCTTGCAGTCATAGTTCAGGTTAGCCACAGAGTCAAAGCTGGCTTGCTGCAGTTAAACTCCACCACCCCCCTTGTTGATACCTGATGCATATGTAGCTAGTTCTGATGTAGGTCTTGCTGGGTACATTTGTACTCACGTTTGCCTATTTTATGTTTTTGCAGAGAGATGTCAGGCTCGCTCGTAGTTCCGCATGGACTTCGATGTTTAGCTTGTTACCTCAGCTACGATCTTGTGCCCTCGGCAGGATCTGGTAGATAGTCAGGCTTCTCAGCCTTTTTCATTTGTAGATGTCTGTACTCAAACATGTTAAGTTTCCGCATGTGCTTGACTTGTATGCTCTGAATGTTGGGCCATGAGACCCATGTTTGTAATATCTCGCTCCTCGGAGCCTAATAAGTAAATACTCTGAGTCGTAGAGTCTTGTTGTGATGCCATGTTGTATTTGCACATATCGAGCATATTTTGTGTATGATTGAAATGTTTGGTATGTGTGGGATCCGACAACCTAGTTGTTTATCCTTGGTAGCCTCTCTTATGGGGAAATGTAGTCTTGTGCTTCCATGAGCCATAGTAGTCCGCTACAGCCCAGTTCACCGGAGCCCTGCTAGCCCAGCACTACTGCTTAGGACACTTGATTGGCCGGCATGTGTTTCACTTCGTTCCTGTGTCTGTCCCTTCGGGGAAATGTCACGTGGTGACATCCGAAGTCCTGCCTAGCCCAGTGCTACAGCCCGGATTCACTCGCTGCTGACCGACATGCTCGAAGTTGATTCATGTATCCCTGTCTCCACGGGTTAGTGCCGCTTTGGGTTCACGACTAGCCATGTCGGCCCCGGTTCTCTGTCATATGGATACTAGCGACACTATCATATACGTGAGCCAAAAGGCGCAAACGGTCCCGGGCCATGGTAAGGCGACACCCGTGGGAATACCGTGCGTGAGGCCGCAAAGTGATATGAGGTATTACAGGCTAGATCGGTGTGACTTAGAATCGGGGTCCTGACAGCTTTGGTAGGTGTTAGACAATGGTTAGTTATGAATTTACACAACGGTCCTTCATTCATAATAAAAAACACAATCAGCCCCCAGCTCGCCCATCTCGCTAGGGAGGCACCCGAACGCCCGCCGCCCCCGCACGCACTCCCGCTGGCCCCGCACGCACTCCCCACGGGCACTCATCTTGCGGCATGGCCGTGGCAGAGATAGTACGAGAAAGATGGCTGGTGGCGGAGACAGTATGCGCCAGCCGAAAAGGGAGCTCGCCTGATCCATCGGCGGAGACAGTGCTCACTAGCGGCATAGCCATGGCGGAGCTTGGTGCAGGTGGAAAGCAGCCCGAGCCGTCGACCACCTCCATCTTCCCCAGCCGGCGCCGCTCCACCCTGCCTTCTTTCGCCGCGGACGAGCTGCAGGACGAGGCGATGGCCAGAGCAACGGGTTGCCACAGCTCGTTTTCCCAGCTGGATTCTTCCGGATCCGGTGAGTGAGAGGGAGAGGAGGCCAGAGCTAGAACTGCGCCTTGCTGGCCTCCCAGGCAGGCATGTCCTCGCCAATGTCGGGCGGGAGAAGTGGAGGCCACCGCGCCCGCCAGATGTGGCCGGATCTGGCGGTCGATGTGGCGAGGGAACGACGTCGGCGCACAGATGATAGGGGAGTGGCGGCGGCCTGGGGAGGGCAGGGGCTGTGGCATGCGCAGGCCTACCGACGGCGGGGCTTGCCGGGGCGGCGAGGCACTCAGCACGTACGGCGGCATGAGGGGAGGAGAGTTTGTGCTTTTTTATCTCTTTGATCCAGGGGAGTTGGCTGTTTGTTTCCTAAAGGAGTTTTTCGCAAGAAAAATACGTCTAACGCCATCTAGTCCAAACCGTTACGCCACGTCAATAAAAGTGGGCTCCACATGTCATAATTATCCTTAAAACGTCCAAAGCTGCCAACTAGTGTTTTTTTCTTCAAAACATTAGCCTCAGAATTAGTGGTTTTTGGCTTAAATATATAGAAGTGTGGTTTCTGCAACCGTAACCTTCAATGTCGATGTTTTCTGTAATTCACTCTTCACACAAAGTCATCAAAGATAGCGTGGTGCTAGCTAACCAAACTCTGCAGTTGTCATAATTCAACTGAGCCATCTTTGGTTCTCAGTCTTTGAATGTTGTCTTCATTGATTTCTGGCCCTAACCCTAACATCCTGCCGGCGCCAGTGATATCAAGCAGGAAAGCACCACCATAAACGTAAAGTGTCACCTTGCAAGCCAAATCTAACACACCCCGAGCCCTTTGTGAGTACACCTGCAAGCGGCTGCAAGTAGAGGGGTAGGTCAAATGAGATCATATATATGTATATATCAACTTCTGTCAAACAAACAAACAGGACATTAAAGAAGGAGATCAAGTGATTTTGTATCCTACATAAGGTTAAATGGTCTTTTTTGAGTGGCTTGTGCTGAAAGATGCTGCTCGTTAGCCTTAGACAACGCATCATGCAGCTCGTCCTCCTTCTGCAGGATCTGGCGTCTAGAGTGTGCACGAGCATGCTGGATTGGTACACATAGATAACGATCAATATACTTAATTTGCATAGTCGATCATTAAGTAAGTACTGATTGTAATTGGTAAATAGTTAAGAAGGATCATGTCCTGTCTGTCAATAAAGTGAGGTTCAAAATATACAGAATGCATCCCCATAGTTACTGTATATAGATGGAGCTAATATATAATGTATGTTTGGTTTGGTTTTTAAGTAAGGGCCTTGTTCAGTGGATTATCTGAAATCAGTTTATATGGCTGGATCGATTTCGATAGTAGATTGATCGACTAACAGTGTCCGTGATTAGTAAATAATGCTTAGTAAATAAATAACTGACCTGTATACGAAGTGCATCAATTGCGTTCAAGATATCAAAACCACAGCAACATCTATCTTATTCGTTTAATGATTTGCTAAAGGGATGAGTAAAACGACATGCTCAAATCAACCAGGAAAATAAGTTTCTTAATGATATGATTTGCAGGCAGTCATGTGTTACAAACAGCAGTATGTAAAGATGTACAGATTCAGGTCAGATTAAACAAGTACGACCATGATAAGTAAGTAAGTTTCCTCTTGTTTCTGGCTAATACAAGAGGCATATGCAAGTTGCTTTTCCGATTGCACAGAATTCAATACCTCGCTCGAGAGCTGGCGGGAGCGCATGAACCTGCTTGGCATGACTGCCGCCTGCGTTCGCTGGAGCAGAGAACCACCGAGCCATCGTGGCTCCTCCATGACCGCAGCGTGTGTCCGCTGGAGCAGCGAGCCACCGAGCCTTCTCGCCGCTCATCGAAGCGCCGCCGCCATGGATCTTCGCTGGCCTTGCTTGATTTCACCAGCAGCTAGATTGATTCACGAGAACGGTGTATGTGTGTTGGGATTCGCCTACAAGATCAATCACGTCAAGGAACCACGAACACACGCACTAGATTTCTCTCCTTTTTTTTCTCTCAAGATTTTATAATCTCACGCAAGGTTGTGTATGTACATATACATGAACAACCGACAAAACAACCTAATCCTACTCTTACTACTAAGACGTAGCAGACTCGAACTCGCACGCATATGCTATACCACCTAAGCTAGCTAAGGACGTACCAGTTCTATTGACTTGTAGATTATTTCCAAACCGTGTACAACTACCACCTAAGATGACACCTAGTGACCTGTTGGGTGGTGAAAAGAGGAGATGCAAAGATGGCTCACGCGTCGTGCTCACGCGACACACAGGGCGACGCGCCCGACGAGAGATGGCGCGTATCCTACGCCGCCGATCTGCAGAAGCGCTCGCTCACATTCTATGACGGCGAGCTGATTCTCCGGCGAGATGCTCTCCGTCTCATCCTGATTGATGACTGTGGAGTCACGGTGGATGCGCGATTTCTTCGTGCAGGGGAGTACATAAACATTGGCGACACCATCTCGCTGCCATGCCATTTTGTGAGGATTCGGGAGTGATTTCCGGCGACGTGCGCGTCCCCAGCGGGCGCTACGCATGGCACGTCTCGAGGTGCGGTGCACGGGAGGCGTACGGAGATCCAGGCGGGTGCGGACTGGGTTGGGGCGGCCCCGTGGACGCGTGGGAGCTTCTCCATGGCCGCCTGACCGCCATGCGGGGCCCAGAACCGAACCGGGCGTGGAGCCTTCTAGAGCGGGGGAGGCGAGGGGAGCCGCTTCACTTTCCCCACCTACCTTCACTACGCGAGACGCGCATCTCGCTCCTCTCTTCAAGCATCTATGGGAGTGTTCTAGGGTTTGCTTCCCCAATCCATCCCCTCCTGATTCCTTCGGCTGGTGGCGGGGCAAGGCCGGCGGCGACGACTGCTCCTTCGCCCAAGTTGCTGCGGCGGAGCGGGCGGGGGGTGCGCTGCGCGCCGCGATGGGAGATCGTGGCGGGGGGAGATCTGGAGGATGGCACGACAACACAGCGCGGGGAGGGTTCGGCGGTGGGCGAAAGGCTCCGCTGCCAAACCAGTCTCGACACATGGTATGGTAGCGGCCAGATCTGCCGCCGGCGACGTCGGGAGACTCGAGATCTGGTGGTGGTGAAGTTGGGGACAGATGGGAAGCTGTTGCGCGTGCCATGAGTGGCGCGACCAAGGAGAAGACGGCGGGCACCAAGGAGCCGCCTCCGCCTCCAGCACCTGGGCAGGCGGCGACCAAGAGCAACGCCGAGATCTGCATCAACTGCTCCCTCCCAGGTCATTTCGCTCCTCGTTGCCCTACTATCCACTGCGAAAAATGCAACAAATTAGGTCATATGGCTCAGCTTTGCCAAGTTCAGAGGCCTTGGGAATGCATTCCATTCATGTGTGGTTTTCAGTCGCCTGGTGAGGGATTCTTCTATATACCTGATATGTGTCCCGCTAAGCATAGTGTTGAGAAAACTAATAATGTGGTGATTACTATAGTTGAGGGTGATGCTACTGTGAAAGATATTGAGCAGGAATTCAATGCTATATTTGCCAAAAAACCTGGGAAAAAGAAATGGCGCTGTACGACCCGCTCTATTGGCCCTGCTCAATATGTGATGTGATTCCCTAATGCTAGTGAAGTAGAGAGAGCATGCTGTTATGGGAAACGCCTGCCTCTGAAAGAGGGGAATATTGTTGTCTGTATTACTCCTTGGACTGCCTCGATTGGAGCTAAAGGCATCATGGAAAAAGCATGGGTTAGGGTGCGCAACATTCCCATAGAAGAAAGATGCACTGAACATATAGCTTATGCTGGGGCTCTAGTGGGAATTACATTAGAAGTTGACGAATCGACTGTTCATAAACCTGAATATGCTAGAATACTTCTTGGCTGTAGAGATGTTGACAAAATTCCTCCTTCAGCTGAAGGGATGCTGGGAGAACAATATTATGACTTCTTCTATGAAGTTGAAAAAGTTGTGACTATGGGTGCTGAGAAAAGCCAATCTTATACTGCTGTGGATAGCAGTGCATCTCCTTCCTTTCCCAAGAAAGCGAGGATGGACTCATATCCTGCTTCTTCCATGGGGCAGAGGAAACGAGTGCATCCATGGCTGGTAATTTCTCCTCTCAGAATTATGATAAGGGGATGCAGAGGCTTCCTGCGGTAGCTGAGAGTGAAGAAGAAGAGGAAAGTGAAGAAGATAACAACACTGAACTGCTGATTGAGACTATGGCCAGAGAACATGCAGCTAAAAAAATGTCTTATTGTGGCTCTCAATCTGGTAAAATATCGTGTGAGAATGTCTTTGAGGATCTGGATGTCGAAGAGATGACTGAATCTCCCAGTAATGAGATCAGTATACATAAAGGTGCTTGGGGGATGATTACTCCTGTTCCACCCTCACCTTTGTTTGTCTGTCATGATGTGAATACTTATGGGAATGCATTTCCTCCCTTGTCAGACTATGTGGTTTGGCCTTCCCTGCCTCATATTGTGCCTCTTGAGGAGGGATTCATGGAAGGATGTGGAAACTGTAGTGTCTATACAGTTGAATCTCCCTCTGGATCACCAATTCATGATAGCATGAGTCAAGACGAGGATGTCCCACGCAGACAGAAGCAGAAGCTGGAGAAGGTGGGAGATGTGGCTGCCAACAGAATGAGGAAGCGTAATTTGGAAGGTATGAATATGCCCAATTCAAAAAATCAATTCTCTGCTTTATCTGATTCTGCCATTCTATTGCGTGCATCTTTGATGGGAGTGCAAATCCCTGATGATGACTTTGCTACTGTTGATATCTTGCGTGATTTAGAACTCTCTAGAAATTTGGTGCATGACAAAAATATTGATACTAATTCACAAAAAATAATCGTCAATGATGGGTTGGGTAATGATGTGTCCCTCTCTTTAACATGGGATGATGATAGCAGAGATATTGAGGAACCATTTATCCTGGTTCAATCTAAAAACAAAAAAAAGGGAAAAATCAACGCAGGAAATCCATGGTGGTTTTATCTCCTAATAAGTCCAGTAGACCTGTGACTAGAAGTCAACAGAAAAATGGGGTGGGTAGGGCTGCTATGGAACCTGGCAGACCTACCAGAGTGAGAGATAAACCCGAACGATATAAATGAAAGGGTTTTTTTTGGAATTGTAGGGGGTGGGTAAAAAGGGTATGTCCACCTGCCTCATTGACATGATAAATGCCAATGAATTAGATTTTATTGGGCTTCAGGAGACTATGAAGAAGTCTTATAATCCTGCCTTTTTTAGACAAATTGACCCGAATCATAAATTTCATTGGGAATGGAATCCTTCTAGGGGGAAATCTGGTGGCATTCTTTGTGGTCTTAATAAGGAAAAATTTGATATCCTTATGACCAAGTGTGGTAAATGCACCCTACAGTTGAACTTGTTCGATAAGAACAAAAATTGTAGCTGGGCCTTGATGACTGTATATGGTGCTGCACATGATGAGCAGAAACCTGAGTTCATTGCTGAACTGTCATCCATGTGTCATAGCATTAATATTCCTTATCTAGTCGGGGGAGATTTTAACATCATTCGACATAGTGGGGAGAAAAACAAAAAAACATCTATGTCCCACTTCTCGGTGGTGTTTAATTCTGTTATACACTTTCTTGTGTTGAGAGAGATTTATATGACTGGTGGTTGTTATACCTGGTCCAATAAACAAGAAAACCCAACTTTGGAAAAACTGGATAGAGTTCTCATGTCTCTTGATTGGGAGGATTTATACCCTCTCGCTTCTGTTCATAAACTGGTCAAGGAAATATCAGATCACAATCCTTTGTTGGTGGATGGTGGGAGAGCTTCCTCTAGAACACCAGGTAACATGTGTTTTAAGTTTGATAATGTCTGGCTCAATAATCCAGACTTCCTTCCTCTGGTTGCTGAGATTTGGTCTAAGATCGAACTGCAGGAGCTTGAAAAACTGGAGGAGGATGATGGTTTATGCGGGGAAGCATACACTAGGAAGTTGGAAATTCTAGTAGAGCTTAATAAGATGTATGTTGAAGAAGAACTTCACTGGCATCAATTTTCTAATGAGATTCCATAAAGTAGCTAATGGTCGTGTAGGAAAAACTCCATGATCTCCCTGGAGTGTGGGTCCACTATTATTTAAGGTACTAAAAACCTACTTGCCCATGCTACTGAGTACTATAAAGCCTTGTTTGGACCAGCTCCTGGAAATATTTGTCAGATAGATGCAAATTTGTGGTCTCAGGAAGAGATGATTACCCCTGATGATAATGAGGACTTGACTCGACCTTTCTCTTTGGAAGAGATCAAAAAGGATTTATTTGACATGAAATCTAACCGTGCCCCTGGCCCAAACGATATTCCTGTTGAATTTTATCAACACTGCTGGGAGGTAGTAGCCCGTGATCTCCTATGCCTGTTTGAGTGGTTTCATGAAGGCAAGTTAGATGTGCAACGACTTAACTATGGCATCATAACTTTGTTGCCTAAGTCGACTGATGCTAACAGAATCCAGTAGTATAGGCCCATTTGTCTATTACGTTGCCCATACAAACTACTCACCAAAGCCATGGATATTAGAGCTAGCAAATATGCTCATAAGTTGTTTAGTATTCAACAGAATGCTTTTATTAAGGGGAGACACATAGTAGATGGAATCCTATCACTACATGAGGTTCTGCATTATACTCACTTCAAAAAGCAAGTGGGAGTGGTTCTTAAACTTGATTTCGAGAAAGCATATGACAAAGTCAATTGGGACTTTTTGCTTGATTGTCATAGGAAGCGTGGGTTTAGTTCTAAGTGGTGCGGATGGGTCTCTCAAATCCTAAAACATGGCACGGTTAGTGTCAAGATCAATAATGAGGTGGGACCATACATTCAAAGCGCTAAGGGGGTGAGACAGGGGGATCCTCACTCCCCTTTCTTGTTTAATACTGCGGCTGATTGCCTAACCAAAATGGTACTCGCAGCTCAAAAGAATGGTCTCATTAAAGGGTTAGCTGCTGATCTTATTGAGAATGGTGTTGGCATCCTGCAATATGCGGATGACACGGTGCTTTGTTTTGAACATGATGTTGACAAAGCTGTAAATATCAAACTCTTGCTTTATCTCTTCGAACTTATGTCAAGGCTTAAGATCAATTTTGAGAAGAGTGAGATATTTAGTATCGGGGGGGATAATGATACTGATTTGGTTTATGCCAACATGTTTGGTTGTCAAGTGGGCATACTTCCTATGAAATATCTGGGAGTCCCTGTTACTTATTCTGCCCTCAAGAACGCGGATCTAGATTTCCTTGACGGTAAAATGATCAAAAAGCTTGATGCCTGGGTAGCTTATGCGGCATCTTCTGGAGCCAGACTGACTTTGTTAGGGTCCAATTTGGATGGAATTCCCTCTTTCCTTAAGTCAATGTTCCTCTTCAATAAAACTTTTATTGAGAAGTTGGATAAACATCGCAAACGTTTCTTTTGGAGGAGAAAAAAAAATAAGAAACGTGGGTACCATATGGTTAAGTGGACGAGGATTTGTCGATCGAAAAAAATTAGGGGGCTAGGGATTAAAGATCTTCATAAACAAAATATTGCCCTGCTCGTTAAGTGGTGGTGGAAATTAGAAACGAGTGATGGGCTATGGCAGCGTATAGTAAGAGCTAGATACTTCAGGAGCAAAACCGTGGCTAACATTCGGAGCCGCTTTTTGGACTCCCCCTGCTGGAAAGCGATTATGAAGGTCAAGGATTCATATATGGCGGATAGAAAAATTAAGATCGAAAGTGGAAACCTTGCTAGGGTCTGGTATGACCCTTGGGTTGAGAATATTGCGTTGAAAGACCCCTTTCCTGATCTATTTAGTATATGTCAGGAACATGAATGCACTGTTGCATCCTCGGCGGCAAGCAATTATGATCTTGGCTTTAGACGTAGACTGGTTGGGGTGTTGGGCGAGCAGTGGGCTTGGATGGTTATGGAAGCTAAAACACTGTCGTTGAACGATTCCCAAGATAAGATTCTATGGGCCTTTGGCAGTAAAGGGAAATTTACTACTAAATCCTTATATGAATGGTTGGAAAGGAATTTATCAGGTCCTAACTATAAAATGGTGTGGAAAGTACCTATCCCGCTGAAAATTAAAATCTTCCTTTGGCAGCTGTTTCAGAATGCAGTTCTTACTCGTGATAACATGCGTATTAGGAACTGGCCTAGAAATCCCATGTGCTCCTTCTGTACTGGCGTTGAAACAACAAATCATTTGTTCTTTACCTGCTCGCTTGCTCGTTCGGTGTGGGGAGTGTTGGGCATGACGGCTGGGGCATCCTGTTGTCCTCGTTCTCTTTGGCAAAGCTTCGCTTGGCTTTATAAGTTTTTTCCAGGCGGGAAACATTTCTACATGATGATTATTGCTGCAATATGCTAGGGGGTTTGGACCCTCTGCAATAAAGTTACATTTGATAATCATGTTGTTCGTTCTCCTCTGGAGGCTGTTTTCACTGCCTGCTCGTTTATGTTGTATTGGGCAGGTTTGCTAAAGGAAGAAGAAAAGGTGAAGCTCCAGGCTGGAGTGAAGAGGTTGACTCACGCGGCTGCTGCGCTGGCGGACAGATCTCTTCCTCGAGGCAGGCCCCTCTTAGGAGACAGAGATGGGATCCAGATTGGTTAGATGTGTTCAGCGCTCGGTCCTTTTGCTTGCCGTTTCCCACTGGGGTTTGATGCCCGCTGGATTTATGTCTCCTGGTAGTGGTTCGCTTAGTCGCAGAAGTTTACCAGCGTGTCTCATCCTGGGACTTTTGTTTTTCGTTGGGCTGTGGCTTGTGAGTGTCATCAGGTTTTCGCCCCATGGCGGATGGTCCGTTCCAGGATCATCCTGCGGTGGGTTTCCTGATGATGTGCCAACTCGCTCCCCCCTTTCAGTCTCATTAGTGCTCAAGGCTTTATCTTTCATTCTGTTAGATGTAGTGGTTTGACTCTAAGAACTTGGAAACAGACTGATGTATTTCCGTTGATTGCGAAATTAATGGAAAGGGGTTAAGAGCCCGGTTGGAAAAAACTACCACCTAACCTTAGGTAATTATACTTTCCACCGTGACAATAGGGCAGCGAAGATACCTTCGGATATGCTTTTTTTTTCTAGAAGAACGGGGCAGTTGGCACTTGGCACTTGGCACTGGGCATACATCGATCCGAAATCTAAAACATCAATCAAGAGAAAAAAGGTAATATGTTTCGCTTCATTACCACAAGAACAACAGTCGCTGGACATGGTGGTTGCGTGGGCGAAGTCGACATCGGCTGCTCCTGGCCTCCGCCCCACGCTGGACTCGCAACATAGCCACATAGGTACCACCGGCTTCACGCAGTCGATGTGGGACGCCGAAGTATCGCTCAGGCCAGAGGCTGAGACGGACCGGCGAAACGGAGGACGCGGCGACGACCCCCACTGCGACGGCTCACAACCACGTCGCGGCCGTGCTGTTCCTGCACCCACTCAGCAGAGGCACACATCAAGACCCATCAAAAAGGAAAAGAAAAACTCAAATTGGCAAAGGGAGAGCGGCGCAGTCCTGCGCTGCGACCTTATCATGTGCGCTCGCCTTCACCTTGGCCAATGCTGCCTGGTCCTCGGGGAAGACGATCGCCCATCGGGGTGTCCAGTGTGGTGGCCTCTTCGCTCGTATCATCAATTCATCATCAGCAGTGACTCGGCCGTGCAGGCTTCTCATCGAGGCACATGATGGAGAAGAGACTTTCTGGACGGCGAGGGAGGAGGCGATGTACCGGGGTGAGAAGTGTCGCTAGATGACGAAGGTACTTCACCGGCTGGGTGGTAACATACTGCTATCTACTGAGGTCGACTAATATTGCCCAAATAATAAAGAGAAAAGTATGTTTTTGTCCCTCAAGTTTCCACAAAGCATAGGCTTGGTCCCTTAAGATTATTTGGTATACATTTGGTCCCTCAAGTCTCAAAACCGGATAAGTTTGGTCCTAAACCAGATTTTAAGCACGTTGACCGGTTTTGACCGCCACAAAACCGCCTGATGAACAGTAAATTAGAAAAAGAATCTTCAAAAAATCCTGAAATTTTTTGGGGTCGAATGTCATTACGTGCACAAGAGGCGAATAAAATTTCAGGCTCTTTCGGCACTCGAGAAGCTCATGGCAAAAAAAAATCTGCCTAATGAATAGTAAATTGAAAAAAAAGTCAAAACAAAATCAAAAAAATTATGAAATTTTTGGGGTCCAATATGCTTACGTGCGCAAGGTGTGACGAAAATTTTGTCCTGAAATGACACAGGACAGGCTCTAGCAAAATTTTGTCATTTTTTTTCAAATTTACTATTCATCAGGCGGTTTTGTGGCGGTCAAACCCGGTCAACTTGCTCAAAATCTGGTTTAGGACCAAACTTATCCGGTTTTGAGACTTGAGGGACCAAATGTATACCAAATAATCATGAGGGACCAAGTCTATACTTTGTGGGAACTTGAAGGACCAAAAACATACTTTTCTCAATAATAAACGGAAAAATGCAGAAACGTACTGCTCTCCATTGAGATCAAATCACCTCTCTTTGTTTCAATACGGCCCAACTGCCAGCTAAACAAAATATCTTTTTTTAGGAACATTGGCAGGGGCTCTGCCTTTTCATTAAGTTAGGGGCGAGGGATGCAAATACAATGAGGGCAAAAGAAGAAACAGGGGAGTCCGTTTGCTAGGCATTGACGGCTGTACAGGGAGAATAAGGACTACATCTTTACATCTCTCGCGCCTCCAGAAGGAGGCTAGTGCTCTCTCTAATAGATCGAGAAGTCTGCAGCGCCGAAACCGTATGCTGCTGGAAGATACAGCCATTGCGTGCCTTCCAAATGTGCCAAGCAGTATAGGCCGCAGAGCCCATATCCATGCGACACAGATTGCTCCACCAGCCTAGAATCGAGGTCTTGGATATGGCAGCTCTAGGTGCAGGCTGAAAGTTACTGGCAGAGCGCATCCATATCTCTTTGGCGAAGGGACACAACAAGAACAGGTGAGTGGCGCATTCCAGCGATTGATCACAAAGCGGGCGGGCAGAATGGTTTGGCCAACCCCTGGCACTGAGCCGATCAGAGGTCCACGGTCTATTTTGCAGCAGCAACCAAATGAAGAATCTGACCTTGGGCTCGATCTTGAGTCACCAGACTTGATTCAAAACGTGAATTTGGATACGGCCGAGGAATTGCACTGCATAGGCGGAGGAGGCGGAGTACTGACCGTCTGTCGTAAGATTCCAACATATGCCATCCGCGCGGTCCGAGAGCTGAATGTTGGAGAGCAGGTTCCATAGGGAGAGAAATTGGAGTAGCAGCTCAGTTGAGTTGATTCGATGGAGGCCTCTGATCCATCTGCCATTGTGCAGGGCGTCTTTGACCGAGAGGTTTTTCCTGAAGGCCAACCTGTAGAGCTCTGGGAAGGAGTCTTTTGCCGCGGAGCCCATCAACCACCGGTCAGACCAAACTTTTGTGGCGGCGCCATCACCCAGCGTGATCGTGGTGCAGGCCGAGAAGAGCTGAAGATCGTCATGGCCACAGGGGGTCTCCGATCCACACCAAGGGCGATTGGGAGAAGTCCTGGCAAACCAAGGCCACCGCAGTCGGAGGGAGCGACTGTAGGCTTTCAGGTCTTTAGGAGCGCAGATTCGTTTCCAGTTCACCAAGCACTTTCCCCCATGGCATTCATCATCCCCACTCCAGAAGAAATTCCTCCTTAGTTTATCCAGCTTCTTGATGAACCAACAATCCGGAGCAAAGATGGTGAGGAGGTATGTTGCCAGAGCAGTCAGAACAGTGTTCACCAGGATCAGCCTACCCGACCGATCCATCAACTTCCCTTTCCAGGGAGCCAACCTAGTGGCAGCTTTGTCGAGGACAGGTTGCAACTCAACTCTTCGCGGCTTGCGCACACTTAGCGGGAGTATGAGGTATTTGCAAGGGAAAGGTTCGATAGATCCCCAAAAATCTCGCAGGCTGTCAATCAAGTCAATGTTGTTACAGTGAACTGGGTAGGCAACGCATTTAGCAGGGTTGCATTTCAGACCAGAGGCTTCACCGAAGAGGAAGAGAATGTCTTGGAGAGCAGAGATTTCTGCCTGCACCGGGTTGATGAAGACAGCGGTGTCATCCGCATATAGGCTTGTACTGAGCCTAGCATTTGGCACAGGAAGCCGGGACAAGACAGCAGCCTCCGTAGCAAGAGAGAGAAGCCGATGAAGGGGCTCCATGGCAAGAATGAACAGCATCGGAGAGAGCGGATCCCCTTGCCTAAGCCCTTGCTTGTGGGTGAAAGGCGAGCCGGGACACCCATTCAGCATCACCCGGGAGGTAGATGACGCAAGAAGGATAGAAATTAAGTCTCGCCAACGCTGCCCAAAGCCGAAAGCAGTTAGCACCTCCAGAAGGTAGCCCCAGTGAATGGAGTCAAAAGCTTTAGCAATGTCCAACTTCAAGAAAAGGAGATCGAGCTTGCGGCAGTGGGCTCTTCTGATGACATTCTGAACATAAAGGAAATTGTCCTGGATCGATCGTCCTTTAATGAAAGCACTCTGACAGTTGGAAATAAGGTGTTGCAACTCAGGGGCCAATCTGTTTGCCAAGATCTTGCAGACAATTTTTGCAATACTGTGCATGAGGCTGATCGGTCTGAAATCCTTGGCAGAATTCGCTATGTCAGACTTCAGGATTAGGATTATGTTGGCAGAGTTTAGTAGATTCCAGTGGTCCGCACAGAGGTGGAATAATTGGTTGATTGCTCTACAAACGTCTCCATTGATGATGGCCCAGAAACACTTAAAGAAGCTAGCAGTGAAACCATCTGGCCCCGACGCACGGTCGGAATGAAGGCTAAACACGGCTGCCTTGATTTCCTGGAGGGAAAACGGCTCATCCAGGTGTTGCAGCTGCGCCCTAGGCAGGTTAAGAGCAGCCCAGTTGAGACCCACAGTGCGCTGATGGGAGGAGCCCATGATGGAAGAGAAGTGTTGTAGCAGAATATCGGCCTTGCTCGCATGTTCAGAAACCATCCCATCAGCTCCTAGCAGACTAGGAATGTGGTTCTTCCGCCTACGACCATTTGCTCGAAGACGGAACAGCTTTGTATTTGCATTGCCGACTTTAATTCTCAAGAGCCGAGCTCGTTGCTTCCATCTGATTTTCTCCACAGCAGCCAGACCAAGGAGTTTTGCTTTCAAAAACTTCCTTAACTCCCATTCGGCCTCGGATAGTGGTCTGGCCTCCATGGCAATGTCCAACTGGAAGATCACCTCGTTTGCAATGCCGAAAGCAAGGTCAGCCGCGGCGTGATTAGCTTTGCTCCATTTCTTTAGGGCCTTAGCAGTCCTGGCCAACTTGATATGAAGAACCCGGATGGCGTCAGAAGCCTGAAGATCCTTAAGCCAAGCCTCTTGGACAACCTCAGTAATGCCCTCTATCTTGTGCCAGGCCTCTTTGAATCTGAAACCTTTGAACCTTGGTCGGACCATGCAAGAAAGGACCAGCGGGTGGTGGTCAGAAATATCGGTGGAGGCAGACGTCAGCTGGTATTTGGGATACGCCTCCTCCCAAGCAATGGAGGCCAGGACTCGATCAATCATGGTGAGTGTGGTTTGCTCCCTTTTGTTCGACCACGTGAAGCGGCGACCATGCAGGTGGAACTCCCTGAGCTCTAGTTGAACGATAGTGTTTCTGAACCTGCCCATGAGCTGAAGGTTCAGGTTGTCATTGCTTTTCTCACAAGCCCTGCAGATCATGTTAAAATCCCCAGCGACAAGCCATTTATCCAACACCAGATCCTCGATTCGAACCATCTCATGCATCATCTCAATCTTGGCAGCTGAATCTTGAGGGCCGTAGACAACAGTAATAGACTAGGTCATGCCATTGGAGCGGTCCGAGATGGTGGCCGAAATAAAATGTTCAGAAGAGGCAGCCAGGTTGTGCACAATCTCAAAATCAGCAGAACATGCAAGGAGAATGCCTCCTCTAGATCCAACAGCTGGCAATGCAAGGAAATTGTCACTGAATCTAGGCCCGAGCACCTCAGACACCAACTGGCTGTTCAACACTTGGAGCTTGGTTTCTTGGAGGCACACAAAATTGCAGTGTAGCCCCGCGATGTGCTTATGCGCAGCAGTTCTCCGAGCAGTGGAACCCAAACTGAAGGAAATATGCCCTAGAGGCAATAATAAAGTTATTATTTATTTCCTTATTTCATGATAAATGTATATTATTCATGCTAAAATTGTATTAACCGGAAACATAATACATGTGTGAATACATAGACAAACAAAGTGTCACTAGTATGCCTCTACTTGACTAGCTCGTTAATCAAAGATGGTTATGTTTCCTAACCATAGACATGTGTTGTCATTTGATTAATGGGATCACATCATTAGGAGAATGATGTGATTGACATGACCCATTCCATTAGCTTAGCACCCGATCGTTTAGTATGTTGCTATTGCTTTCTTCATGACTTATACAGGTTCCTATGACTATGAGATTGCGCAACTCCCGTTTGCCGGAGGAACACTTAGTGTGCTACCAAACGTCACAACGTAACTGGGTGATTATAAAGGAGCTCTACAGGTGTCTCCAAAGGTACATGTTGGGTTGGCGTATTTCGAGATTAGGATTTGTCACTCCGCATGTCGGAGAGGTATCTCTGGGCCCTCTCGGTAATGCACATCACTTAAGCCTTGCAAGCATTGCAACTAATGAGTTAGTTGCGGGATGATGTATTACGGAACGAGTAAAGAGACTTGCCGGTAACGTGATTGAACTAGGTATTGGATACCGATGATCGAATCTCGGGCAAGTAACATACCGATGACAAAGGGAACAACGTATGTTGTTATGCGGTCTGACCGATAAAGATCTTCGTAGAGTATGTAGGAGCCAATATGAGCATCCAGGTTCCGCTATTGGTTATTGACCGGAGATGTGTCTCGGTCATTTCTACATTGTTCTCGAACCGTAGGGTCCGCACGCTTAAGGTTTCGATGACAGTTATATTATGAGTTTATGAGTTTTGATGTACCGAAGGAGTTGGGAGTACCGGATGAGATCGGGGACATGACGAGGAGTCTCGAAATGGTCGAGACGTAAAGATCGATATATTGGACGACTATATTCGGACATCGAAAAGGTTCCGAGTGGTTCGGATATTTTTCGGAGTACCAGAGAGTTACGGGAATTCGCCGGGAGAAGTAATGGGCCTTATTGGGCCATACGGGAAAGAGAGAGGGGCTGCCTAGGGCAGGCCGCGCC